>NC_091441.1:34687766-34987766 GCF_964237555.1 Oryctolagus cuniculus | reverse complement strand
AAAATGAGAGTCAGTAATTTGAAGTAATTTGCCCATGATCACCTTGTTGTGACATTTTTAGCCATGTGCCGTACTACCATAAAATGGATTGATTTTTGTTGTTTAGTTACAAGCTTTATTTTAAATGGAATTCAAGATAGCATTGTCTTTCTTTTATGAATTAGGAAGCTAAATCAGTATCTCATAATAATTTATACTGCAGCTCCATTGTTGGGATGTCTGTGATGATTGTTTCTATTGCTACGCTATTATCAACAAATAATCAACAACTAAGGAAGTTAAGTGTGTCCCTTGGTATGAGATTATTTCTGTTCCAGGATATGGATCTTGAAACTCAGGAGGCATTCTTTCTCTAGGCTGTTGTAAGGAAAGGACCATTTTGTTCTTTGTAGGCTATTGAATATAGTGCTATCTCAACACATCAGGTCTCTCCAAGAACTCAGAATCATCAATGTGAGAAACAAAACAGATTCAGCTTGTCTAAAATGGGACAAATTTGTGTCCAAAATATAACGAGTTCATATTAGCATCAATGCTGAAACAGAACCCATAATTTTGTGACATTTAATGAAATTCAAATACTTAACTCATTTGCTTCCATAATTTTAGGCCTTCAGAACTTATTTCTGGGACATCATATGACACTCTAAATAAAAATTTCTAAAGCAAATATTTAACTTGTCAAATTATTAAACAATACTGAACAATATTTCATGAGTTGTCATCTGAATATGATAGAGGAAGGAACTCATTCAAAATGAGAAGATAAAAGAAAATTATTACAATCCATGAAAGTAAGAAATTAAGTAACACTCAAGACCTGTAAACCATCTATTCTCCCAGTGAAAAATAACCCCTCTGTTCTATTTGCCTAATGTGATGGCTACCCTTTAGCAAAAACACATCCTGATTTTCAACAGCAAGATTTCTTTAATGCTTTATATGGGTTTTGTTATATTCAGTTTTAAATATAAAATAACAATCATACTGGCCTAGAGAAAAGTTCATTTTTAGCAAAGCTGCCTTCTCATTCAGGAAAAACATAGTGCCCCAAGACTCTTCTAAACTTTTCTGGTAGATATTTTCAGATCTATTTATCATGGTCACAGCATGAAGTAGTTTCTGATTTATGTGGTGAGCCTCAGACTTTTGGTATTTTCTCTTGTGGCCTCAATCCATCAGGAAGCAGGCCTGCATCACATTTAACACCAATATAGAAATGTCGATAATGCCCCAGTACCCAGCATGCATAACAAGGAAGACCTTGGCGGAGATGGAGGGCCCAGGATGTGAGCTGGAAGTCTAAACAGCCTAAACAAAAAGATCTCTAAAATGTGTAAGATTTTTATATATATGGGGGAGAACAATGCGTGCCACATTAGAAACCAGGGAAGGTTTCATGTACAAAAGGAAAATTACAGTAAAACTTCCTGGATTTGCCATTGTTTGAATGAAAGGTTTTACAAGTTCCATTGACAGAAAGGAGGAGTCCTCAGAGGTCTGGGTCTACCAGACCATGATAGACAATATTGTCCTATTCTCTTTTTCCAGGACCTGGTGTGGGTGATGCTAAAAACAGGTTAGATCTAACTCAATCAAGTCATGTTTTAGTTGCATGTGACCCCTAGATTCCTAACTTTACTTCATTATCCGATCACATCTGTGCTTTCTTTTGGTGAAATGTAAAATAGGTCAAGTTTCTTTCCTGTCTAGTTTCTCCTTGATGGTGAGGGAGCTGTATTGTGTCCAAACTTCAGTAGAGTTTATTTTGGTGAAGAGACGCACGATACAAGTTATGTATTGATAACTGAGCACTAATATATCTTCTGAAAACTAACCAAATATTTATCACCATATTACGTTGCATCTCTGCACATGCCAGATACCAGGAACTTGATAAATTTGCTGACAAATCTAGGCAGGTGTATTGAAAAGAGTAGGAGCTTTCATGTAGATGTAAACATTACCCAGAGAACATCTGCATTCTCAGCAAATATTTACTGAATACCTATTACCTATAGAAAGACTGTATATATACTCTTAAATGCATTCTTTTCAGTAGGATCTCAGAGTCTATTATAAGTAATACTCAGGTTAACAAATAATTGTATTCCAGGATAGTGGAAGTTACACTGGAATGTAAGAAAATACAGAAGACAAAGGCAAATGGTATGGGGATTTGGAGAGAGACTCATATAACAGAGAGAAACCTGTCTCATGGAATTTTTTACTTTTTCTCATAAAGCTCTTTTTGTTGGAAATGTAATATACTTACATAAATGGTATAGAACAAAGATGTATCACAAAATAACTTATCATGAATGGAACATTCATGTAAAAAAGTGCTTCTCAAACTATGTGTGGTAAATTACTATTATTTTATCTATCAGTTACAAATAGAATTAAAATGAAATATGAAAAAATGAAAATGCATGGTCTTTTAAAAATGTGTGCTTTGAAAAAGTTGAAATGAATTACTAGATAAAGAAAAAATGAAACAAAGACAAAATTCAAGTCCAATTTTTAAATTAGTACATTCAACAGACATTAAATTATATGGTCAAATAAAGTTTATGAATGCTTACTCTTAATTTCTATACCGACTTTGTGCAGACTTGTATGCTAGTGGTGAGAATTGGACAAGGATTAATTGCCAAAGAAATTAATAAGACTCACAGTGACAGTATTTACAAATATACAGTTTTACAGAAAAGGATCATGTCACTGTGGCATTAAAGGAAGACTGTGTATATCACCACCCAAGGAGGTCTTCCAGCAACATTTCTCGACAGACCAGGTATGGGCTGCAGTTGTCTTAGCTCTGGAGGACCATGGCACACACACGTTTTCTTTAGGACCATTTACACACATGTGGATATTTTAAATGAAGGAACTCAAAATGGGAATCTGAGTTTGTCTTTCTTATACCCTATGGGTTCTTTTCTTTTCATTTTTAAGACTTATTTATTTATTTGAAAGTCTGAGTTGCAGAGAGAGAGGGAGAGACAGAGAAAGAGAGAGATCATTCATGTGCTGGTTCACTCCCCACATGCCTGCAATGGCTAGTGCTGGGCCAGGCTGAAGCCAGGAGCCAGGAGCTTCATCTGGGTCTCCCATGTAGGCAGCAGGGGCCCAAACACTTGGTCCATCTTTCCCTGCTTTTCCAGGTACATAGCAGGGAGCTGGATTGGAAGTGGAGCAGTCTGAGTATGAACTGGCACCCATATGGGATGGCAGTGTCACAAGTGGCGGCTTTACCAGCTAATAATGCTGGCCTTCCTTGCTGTATTTTAAGCCTCCTTCTCTTTCAAGCTAAACCAACTGTACAAATTCATTATGATCACTTTCTTGCCTTTGTTTATTGCTTTTCACATTTACTTCTTTTTTGTTTCTTTTCAATGAAAAGTAGTGTTTTTGTGGCTATACTATGATTTATCTATTTGAGTGATGATGGACATTTGGGTTGTTTTTAAATTTGACTATTATGAATGGTAGCATTAGGGTCATTTTGTTCAAGTGTCTTAAAATTCTTCTGGGATCAACAAATACTGGTGAGGATGTGGGAAGAAGGGAAACTTTATCCACTGTTGGTGGGAATGTAGCTGGTACAGCCACTGTGGAAGACAGTATGGAGATACCTCAGAGGTCTGAACATAGACCTACCATATGACCCAGCCATCCCACTCCTAGGAATTTATCTAAAGGAAATGAAATGAGCATATGAAAGAGTTATCTGTACTCCCATGTTCATTTCAGCTCAATTTACAATAGCTAAGATATAGAATCAACTCAGATGTCCATCAACTGAAGACTGGATAAAGAAATTATGGTATATATACACTATGGAATACTACACAGTGGTAAAAAAAATGAAAACCTATCATTCGCAACAAAATGGATGCAACTGGAAACCGTTATATTTAGTGAAATGACCCAGTCACAAAAAGTCAAACACAATATGGTCTCACTGATCTGTGGTAACTAATAGAGTACTTAAAATGTAATCTATAGGAGTGAAACTGACACTTTGAGAGGTGATAGTTTTGAGTAGCTCTTGTCTTGACTGTCAGAAACAATGTTTTTCTTATTTGTTTATTTTTGTTGTTTCTTTATTTTTACTCTTCATACTAATCAGGGAACTCTCTACTCAGTGTTAATCTTATGAGTAAAAAATTAACTGAAAATTGATCTCTGTAAGAAATAAGAATGGGAAAGAAAGAGGGAGGAGGAGAAAGGCAAGAGTATAGGTAGGAGGGAAGTAGGGGGGAAGAACCATCTTGTTCCCAAATCAGTATATATTAAATGAATGAAGTTGTATTCCTTAAGCAAAATAAATTTTAAAAAAAACCCTCCTGGGTATAAACCCTAGAGAAATTATGAGATCATAGATTTTGCACATGTTTAGCTATGTTATTTATTATATAACATTATTTTTTATATATCTGCCAAATAGTATATCAAAGTGGTTGTACCACCAATGGTAAAAATGTGACTTTTGCTTCATGTTCTTTCTAAAAAGAAGTGTGTTAATTTTTAAAATTTTTGCCATTATGATGAGCGTGTATTTGAATTTCACTTTATTTAATTTATGATTTCCTAATTATGGAGGAAGTTGAAGACCTTTTCATTCATTTGTTTATTTTGGGAATAAAGGGTTTACCTATTCAGTGTCTTTTGTATTTTCCTGTTGATTTCTATTTGTCTTACTGATTTGTAGCAGTTCTTTTTATATTTGAGATCTAAACCATCTTCAAATATATGTGTTGCAAATATATTTTCCCACTGTTGGATATGCTTTCATTCTTTTAAAGGCATCTTTCAATGAATAGAAATTTTTAATTTTAATGTATTGGTACTTTTACTTTTTAGTTAACAGATGATATTGTGCAATAATCAAGACATAGTTTGCTCTCCAAATGTAAGATCGTCAATATTTTCTCTTATATAACCTAGGAGCCTCATTCTTTTTGTATTCTACATTTAGATTTTGTATGTTTTGTATGGTAGATACTGGAGTCAGATTTCAAGTTGTTTTAAAATTTGGATATCTAATTGACCTAGAACTGTTTGTTGAAAGGAACACTGTTTTTCCACTGGTCTAAATTAACATTTTTGTTATAAATCAATTGCTCAATTTTTTTGTGGATTTACTTTTTAGCTTTCTATGCTATTTCATTAATCTGACTTAACTACTATTGTTTTTTGGTTTTTCTTGCTACCTGGTAAAGTAAATTCTTGTATCTTGTTTCTCTTTAGTATTGTTTTAGCTCCTTTTGGCCCTTTATATCATTGGCAAATTTCAGAATCAGCTTGAATTATCCCATTAAAATGGCATTAATAAATAGCATGAAACATTCTACAGACACAGTAGAGAAGGAGAGGGTTCCTACTGGCTGTAAAGTCTTGCTTTTGGATTGTATCTGTTCTTTTTTCACCATGAGAATTCAAGGGTGCATCTAAAATGCACTAGTAAAGAAGTGCTAAATATGTGATGGTAGGGATGAATGTGAGGCAGTATAATACTTTTTAATGTTGCTCACTGCTTTCATACCTTTCCTTTAGTGTTTCTTGCATCTTCTTTTATACGCCAGTACAAACTCTTAAACATGAATAATACGCTGTAAACTATAAACAAGAGTTTTGTGTGTGTGTATATGTGTATGTGTGTGTGTATTTATCTTGTATCTTAAATGAACAAACTCCTGGCTTAAAAGTGAAAAGAAAACCTATATATGCATATTTGGTATATTTGCTATGGCCAGCTACAAAGACACAAGTGAGAGACAAGGAGTGTGGGTATGTGGATAGCCAAGGGTGAGAATTAGGAACTGTGAGATATGCTAGATCAAAAGCCACCAGAACTAGGGAGCTTCATACAAGACGGTTGAGCACAATAATTACTCATTAATGTCTGGTGATACTGCCTGCTGATAATAGTCTGTTTGTTCTTGTTGAAATATTCTTGTTTGCACTATATGAATCTGTCTTGCTCTGCTGCAATGTATGCCTTGTGGACAGCCTCCATGTTTTTATAATGTGAATTGGTGTCACATTGCTATTCTCAATTCAGAGGATATAGGTCTTGAATCATTTGAGGTGTGTTGCTGATATAAACAGGAAATTTACCCCTGACCAAGTTATGTCACTAGACCTGATTTCTAGAAATTTGCTGTGGTAAGGGCCAGCATTTTGTCATAGCGTGTTAAACCACCCCTTGTGATGCCAACATCCCATCTTGGCGGCGGGGGCGGGGAGGTGTCAGTTGAAGTCTTGGCTAGTTGGCTTCTATCCTGCTTCCTCCTAAGGGCCTAGGAAGACAAAATAAAATGGACCTAGTGTTGGGCCCCTCCCACCAATGTGATGGACCAGGATAGAATTCATAACTTCTGGCTTCAGCCTGGCCAAGACCTGGCTGTTGCAGCCATTTAGGGAGTGAGTCAGCAGATGGGGGATCTCTCTCTGTTGCTCTCCTTAAGTTTGTGCGTATGTGTCTCCATCTCTCTGTTGCTCTGCCTTTCAAATAAATAAACTATCCCTCTCCCTTCCTCCACCATAAAGAAATTTGCTGTGGTAGCAGCAAAACACATTACCTCCATTATGTATGTATAAAATTCATCCATAAATATTTACACATATGTATATATAACTCATATATTCATAACTCATAGTTTTCACCCTTGTGGAATTTATGATATAGTTTTATAGGGAAGACAAATACACACACACACACATACACACACACAGGCATGGAAAGGCCATTGGGGGTTAAATGCCCATAAACAACATTGAAGGTCAATACACATATTTGTGGGCTCAAGTTATAAGGAAGTGATGATATGACATGAGATTATCTAGCTCTTGGAGCATGAGCAGGTTATAAAAAATAGAGTACAGGAAACTAATAACTCCAAACAAGTTTGAAATCTTAAATCTGTACTGCTGTGAACTATGACCTAATCAGAAATAAGTATGTCCTGTGCTTTACTACAGATATGATTTTGGCACCATCCTATAAGAAATAAGATGAACTCATGAATCTTAGAGTAGCTCTTTCCCTGTAGATTTCTCTACATTCTTTGTGAGCTATTCTAAATCTGGCATATGATAACTCCCTAATTTAGACTTGATATTTTGAGACAGACCAATTGACACTGTTCCAAAATACATATATTTTGGTTTTTTTAGTTATTTATTTATTTGAAAGACAGAGTTAGTTATAGAGAGATAGTGATAGATTTTCCATCTGCCAGTTCACTCTCTAACTGGTTGTAATGGCCAGAGCTGGTTCAGGATGAAGCCAGGAGCCTGGAATTCCATCTGGGTCTTCCACATGGGTGGCATGGGCCTAAGTATGTGTGCCATCTTCTGCTACTTTCCCAGGTACATTAGTAGGTATCTGGATTGGAAGTGAAGCAGCTGGGACTTTAACCAGTGCTCATATGGCTATATGGCATACTGGCATTGTAAGTGGAGGCTTAACCCATGGTGCCTTAATGCCAGCCCCAAATACAGATATTTTCTATAGAACACTACCAGAACAGGCTGCGAAGACAAAATAGATGTAGTCAGGTGAATTGTCAAGTTTGTTTCTTATGAGTCATTTGTGGTCAGTCAATGCACCACTTACCTCCCATTATTGGTGTTGGATGTTGCTTTATGTATGTTCAGTTTTATCCTAGATCAGGAAAGGCTCATCATTAGAGATGTTACTCCATTCCCATCTCCTGGCCCAGTCATACTTTTGTCCCACCTATATTTGAAGCCATTTTGTGCAATATTAACTAGCTTGGAATAAACTTATTTATTTTTTTTGTAATTAAAAACTCTGCTGATCATGACTTAAATAATAAAGTTCAATGAACAATATCTATCATAACAGTAAGTCCCACAGTGGTATTCCTAGGCTGGCTAATGGCAATTCAGTCCCATTTTCTTTTTCCTCTGCTTTGGAGTTCTCTTTACTGTCCATTCGTGGCTAAACAGCACCTCTTCACACAATAAAATTCAATGCAGGTAGCAAGGAGGGTCTGGGGATGGTCCTCATGCATTTCATTCTTTATTACCCAGGGAGGAATACATTTCCAAGAAATCATCAGCAGTATTACTTTTAGCTGTTATTTACTTATATGCTTTTGTCCTGCTCCTGGGCTGATAGACTACCATATTTTTAGGGGATTTGGGAATTTCCAACAAGGAAAGAAAGCAAGAGAAATTGTGACTAAGAATCTAGCCACCATATTTACCAAGACTGATAAAAATAATATAAACTTTTAATATTATTGTAGGCCTTACCTTGAAGACGTCATGGAGAAGTAGGAGATGGGAATGTTTTTTATATTGAGGGCAGTATTAATCACATTACCAGTTATTGCTAGGTATCAGAACTGACTGTATACCAGTGACATACTAATTAATTTTTTACATAGATTATTTCATTTAATCCTTACCTCATGATAGAGCCAATATAATTCATCTCAGTCCATAGATGAGAGGGTAAGGTTTAGAAAGGTGATATATTTGCTTGATAGTTTTCGAATTCAAATGGAAAAACTAAGACTCAAACTAAGCTAGTCAACTTTTAGATTACAAATTCCTAATGGCTTATTATTTTACTTACCTGGGAAATATTCATGTTCTTCCGAGGAAACACTGGTTCATTCCTTTCTGGAAGAAGTCAGGGCATACACTTGTTGCTTGAAGATGTATGTGTTTCCACAGTGACTCAGCCTCTTGTTTCCTAGGATTAGAGCCTGACAGAGTGAACAGAGATGAACTATCCACAAACAAATCTATAAGTTCCTCAAAAATATGAATCTAGCCTCTCTCTTTAATTGTAGAATTCCCTAGCAGAGTACCTGTTAGGCTTCTAACAAATATTCATTATTTATTACAGTTGTTGTTTCTTCTGCTGACCTCTCATACTTCATGAAATGAAAGACACAGCATTTGCTTTAGAGCTTTGTTTGTAAAGTGAATTAAAAAATGCTTTAATTTACAAAAAATATTATAAAACAAAGAAGTAAGCAATCGTTCAGTATAAAGTAGTTCATTTGATCTCTGTATCTCTTTTATTTGAGACCTAAAAGTTGATCAGAATAATAGATGAAGTAGTTATGGAGTAGAAGTAGAGGATAAGTGTAAGGATGTTTAGATGTTGAGTTTTATTGAGTAAGGGAAAGTTTGGGTAGAGCACTAAACAGGGTGGCAGAAGCAAGCTGAAGCCTAGATTAGAAGGCATAAATATCTAAAAGAGAGGAGGAAAAACAATGTATTTTGATCAGTATTATTTCTGCCTGAAATATTGAACTAGTCAAATTCATTGAGTAGTACTAGAAAGAAGTTCAAATAGAAAATGTTCTTGGTTTTAGATCTGATTCTATTACCTCTTAAGATACTTTTATATTTTTCTTTCTCTGAATTGGGTTTTAAGTTTTTGTTCTGCTTTTAAGGATCTCAAACATACTTAATAGACTATGATTCTGAGAGGGTTGTCTAATTTACCCCTTCAAAATAACCAGATACAGGAAATGTGTGACAGGTTCAGAGGTCATCATTCCTAGCCCAACTCCCATTGTAGATATCACTGATCAAATGCTGTGTGCTGTCCCACTAAATCAGAATGTAGACTCAGAACTGAGCAGCACAGCATATGAAAAGGCCTCCTCTCTTCCATAGGAGCTGGCCTTGATGGAAGAAAACACAACTGGTGTAAGTGTAAGTGTATAAACTTTACTACTTACATAGGTGATATTTGTTATCAGGGTCTTCCAAAAGTTCATGGCAAATGAGCCTTATGGAAAGGATTTCAAACATTTTGTACCAAAATAAGCTTATCTCTTAGTTACATTTTCCTTGAGCTTTTTAAAAAAAGCCCCTCATATATAAATGTATTTTAATGCTGCTATTATTATTAATAATACTTGAGTGCTAGATTATTTTCTATTGCTGCTATAAAAATAGCAAAATTTTTATAGTTTAAAACAACACAGATTTGCTACCTTATGGTTCTGGAGGTCAGACTCCTAAAATCAAAGTGTCAACTGGGTTGTATTATCTTTTATGACCTTGTCTAAATAAGATCTAAGTGAACTCAAGAGGCTTCCATAGCCTTGGAAACTCATGACTAGAGTCTAGGGAGATTTCTGACGCCATAAACAAGAGTGTCAAATTGTTAAGTCAACAACAGGACTCACTGTGTACTTACTCCGCATTTGGGATCTCTGTCCTTAATGTGTTGTCCAATGTGAATTAATGCTATAACTAGTACTCAAACAGTATTTTACACTTTGTGTTTCTGTGTGGGTGCAAACTGATGAAATCTTTACTTAATACATACTAAATCGATCTTCTGTATATAAAGATAATTGAAAATGAATCTTGATGTGAATGGAATGGGAGAGGGAGCAGGAGATGGGAGTGGTGCGGGTGGGAGGGGAGTTATGGGGGGAAAAACCATTGTAATCCTTTTTTCTTTTTTCTTTTTTGACAGGCAGAGTGGACAGTGAGAGAGAGAGAGAGAGACAGAGAGAAAGGTCTTCCTTTTGCCATTTGTTCACCCTCCAATGGCCATCGTGGCCAGCGCACTGCGACTGGCGCATCGTGCTGATCTGAAGCCAGGAGCCAGGTGCCTCTCCTGGTCTCCCATAGGGTGCAGGGCCCAAGCACTTGGGCCATCCTCCACTGCACTCCCTGGGCCACAGCAGAGAGCTGGACTGGAAGAGGGGCAACCGGGACAGAATCCGGCGCCCTGACTGGGACTAGAACCCGGTGTGCCAGCGCCGCAGGCGGAGGATTAGCCTATTGGAAATTATATTTACTAAATAAAAATTTAAAAAACCAAATAAATAAAATACATCTTAAAAAAAAGAAAGCTCAACGAGAAAATTTACTCCCTTCCCTTTTCCAGGTACTAGAGATCAGCTTACTCAGTGATAGTGCTTCCTCTCATCTTTAATGTAAACAGTGCAGAATTCTGCTTCCACCTTCTTCCTTTTCTGATATTGCTTTCCTCTTATAATGGCTCTGTTATTACAATGGGACAACCAAGAAATTCTGTTTTATCAGCTCATCTAATCATTTTTGCAAAGTACTCTTTTCTGTAGATGGTGATAATATGTACAAGTTCTGAAAATAGAAGAGGGACATCTTCAGGAATATATTATTCTTCTACCACAGATAATTAAAATCTTTTCAAAGGGGCTGGCACCGTGGTGCTGCAGCACCAGCATCCCATATGGGTGCTGGTTTGAGTCCTGGCTGCTCCACTTCTGATCCAGCCCCATGCTAATGTGCCTGGGAAAGCAACAGAGGATGGCTCATGTCCATGGGCCCCTGCACGCATGTGGGAGATCTGGAAGAAGCTCCCGGCTACTGGCTCCTGGCTTCAGATCAGCTCAGCTCTGGATGTCAATGCCATTTGGGGAGCGAACCAGCAGATAAAAGACTCTCTCTTTCACTCTCTTTCTTTCTGACTCTGTCAATGAAATAAAATAAAATAAGATATGATACGATAAGATAAAATAAAATTATAAAATAAATCTTTCCAGAGCCCTCTTGTTTATGGTTTTCAGTGATGATAGCATATTGTTTTAACTACATTCAGCTTTGAAATTCTATGTCATGTAGCCAGATATAACTGAGCAAAATTATATTGGGATAAAAATTAAAAATTATATTTACCTACAAAATAATTAGACAGATTTTCTTTTGGAACTTCTAGGCTGATTCTCAAGGAATTTCCTAAGCAAATGACTCTTAAAGGAATACTGTAAAATATGTCTACAATATCCCAAACTGAATGTCCTGAATGGCACAATCATCTCATATATATGGTACAACTTCAAAGGGAATAATGCCTGAGTGTAGGGAGATGAACTGCAGTACACTGTAACATCAGTGCCTAGCACTAGGGCCTAACTCATACGTTAACACAAATGATAGGATGAATGAAATAATGATACAGATACCCAATAGGGTGGAAGTAAGTTGACAGTTCTAAAACATTATAAAAATGGGAAACATCAGTGGGAGTGCCCCAAAATCTTAAGAAAGGCTGTGATATCAGTTACCATGCTGGTAAATCATATTTTAAATGTTTCCCACCACTTTGTCTCCTTGAAATTGTTACTGTTTAAACAAAGAGAGAATACAAAGGGATTTTTTCATTTCTATTGTCTGCTTTGCTATCTTAATCAGTTTTATCTGCATGAAGAATATACTATCATTTGAAAGAAGGAATAATGAGTGCAGTCCTTGGTGATTTTAATCACTTCTTAGTTGTTTTCCTAAGAGAGCCCCATCTGCCCTTCTAGTCCATCTGCTGATTGTTAACACTTAGTCATTTGACAAATCCAAAATCTGAACTGAGGTGGGGGGAGGGGCAGGTGAGATCATGGTTTGTGATGATTTAATGTTATGATTCACACTCATAAACGCACATGCATCAAAATGCCTCTGTTCTGGTTTAACTTCTGTAGGATCAGGAGTCAATTTGGCCCATGAAAATAATGTCAGAATGACAAAGGGAGGAATCCCAATCACAGATTTTCATAGTTTTGCTACACAGTGCTTTGTCATAGAGGCTGGTGCTTACATTATTTAATTCTTCATTTACCAGTTCAATAACAAAGAGCAAATTTGCTTTGGTTTCCAATAGAAAATGTGGCTGTTGGAATCCTTAGACTGATTTATTTAACACAGATATCTGTCAACTCTCAGAACAGATTCTTGAACAGATGGTTTGAATGTACTTAGAAAAAGAAGGGCTGTAGAGTCTTCTATTTAAAAAGGGGCAAAGTCACTACCACGGGGAGTCTCCTAATTTTAAAGCCAGGAAAGCCATAGGCCAAGGAATTTAAAAGCGTTATGAGTGGATAATCGTAATAGGTATCAAACATGGCCTACACAGACCCTCTCATCTGGAAGAGGAGAACACATCTTGCCACATTATCCGCAAATATTCTTGCAGTCCATGTTTCTGAGCTGTGGGAATTCCATAAGACATTCAGCTGATGCTGCCTCCACCTGACAGATTTTTCACAGCAATTGGAAACTTGTAGCAATGAGAAGCTCACAGCTATTAATTTCAGCCTGAACACAATCACTTATGCAATAGTTTCTTTGGGGAAATACATTTTACTGGACAGTTTTAATTGTTAGAAATCATCCATCTTTAGGTTTTTCTTTTGTGATTTAAATCCAGTTCAATATTTATGTTGTCATCAGGAGATACATAAAATAAATTAATCTCATTTCTAACTAGTGACCTCTTAAATATAGGATGATGGGTTATAGTTCCTTAAAAGGAAATTCATACCTTCAATATCCATTTCTTCAACAGCTCTATTCTAAGGAAGAACAAATAATCTCAACCTAACATCTCCTTCCCTCTTTGAAAGGTTTACTAGAAGATTGCAAGACTAATGGCATCAACTTCTCTTGCAAGGTCAGGATGGAAACACTTGAGTAAACAGTAATTTGTGGGAAAAGCAGTTGTAGATATTTCTTTTGTTTGTGCCAAAATTGCAACATGATATTAAAATGGATAATATAAACTTAGATTTTGCTTCTAGTATTATAGTGTCAGGACTAAGTAAACTAGCTATCCCATTGAAATATTTATTGGTGGGATGGCATTTAGAGTAGTATGTTTTGATCTGATGATCACATTCACGAGAAACTTTGATAAAGAGCATAGAGTTTGGAGGGAGATAAGGGGAATGATCTGAGTGCTTGGGAATCATGACATATGAAGAATTAAAAATGGAACGAGAAATGGTTGACCAAGAAAAAAAGCATTTTAAGAGAGAGTTGGTGTCTTCTTTCTAATAAACATAATACTCTCAGTTAAATTGACTTGGACATAGTTTTTATTACTTCAGAGAACAGAATTTAGATCTTCAGTTGGAATGTACTGAAAAGCAGATTTAATCCTAATAAAAATAAGAAAGAACTCTGTGAAAAGTAAATCTGCTAACAGCATAATTTTTTAATGCCTCAAATAAAAGGCCAGAATGCCTGGCATGAGTAGAGTGGAGTAGATGTATTTTAAGGAAAGCTTTTAAGTTTTATCCAATTTAGATGCCAAAAAAAGGAATTACACAGGATCTCCTATATAAATGCAGTCTTAGATTGTTTAGGATTTCAACAAGGTTTCTTAAGGTGTAGTTCAACAGTTAAAATATAAGAACATGAGCATCTACTGTATCATAGATGAGGGAGTGTGATATCTAGTTAGAGACAGAATAACCAAAATGGGAAGAAAGTCAGAAAAGGGTTTATGATAGAGATATTGAAAATAAAGATTGACGAGAGAAAAGAGTAATGTGAAAAGTAAGGCAGATGAATGGTGGAAGTGTGAATACATGTGCTAAGATCAGTGGAAAATTTTTCTAGATTACTAAGATGTTTTGGGAGAGTTGCGGCTGTAACCATGGAAAGATGATTGTGAATAGATTGCAGTCTTAGTCAAGGCATATTTTAGGAGTTTGAACTCTAATTTTAAATGTGAAACATTTTGTGCCTTTGTTTGGATAAGGAAATTATATGACACAAATGATATTGAAAGGGAAGTATCTGAATATGCTTTAATAAGGAAAACCTTCAAGCAATGAGGAGAGTGAAATAGAATGTGCCCTTGAAGAGGAACAGGCAGAGTTCTTAGGAAAGCAAGTGTGCTGTAGATCACTTCAACCACTTCAGGCATCAACAACTGCCTTGACACTCATTTAGCAGCTTGTCTATGTCAAATAATGAGAGTTCCTACTTTAGAGCCTTTAGCACCCTAGCAACCACAGAGCCCTAACAACATTGTTTATCATCTCCTTGTCCAGCCTAATGATGCATGATTCAGTTTCTAAGACTGAATTGGGGGAAATATCTGTTAGAATATAAAGGAATATTACATTTTTCAAAGTAGACAAGGCTATTAGCCTCCAAAGTCTGAGAAATCATTTTCATTACTAATTAGATTTTAGAATTGTCAGACAACACATGTTTTGCCACTCCACTATATTTAGGGAATTAGCAAATTTTGCAAGGATAATAATAAAAAAAGCCTTTTCTGTTCATCTTAATTTCTGAACATATGTAAAGAAATTAATTCTTTTTATTTACTATGTATATAGAAATTTCATTAATAGTCACATAGTTCTCTCATGTCATTGAATCATATTTTAATCATCATGTGATTCTTTCTTGCTTGGGAACTATTTTTATAGATGTTTAAAGTCATATTGAATTTCCAAGTTTATGTTCATTATGAAAATCTCTCCCATGTAATACAATAATTATCTAAGAAATGCAAATAGAAACAAAAATAACATTGGACTTTGAACCAGGAATCCATAGGTTGAGGCTTGTCTGTGCTGCAAGCTTGCAGTGATGACTTGGTATAGTCACCTAACCTCTCTTCTTATAGAGTTTTGTCTCTATTTACTTAGAAAAAAAGTGCCAAAACTCAGGTAAGGTTCAAGTAAGGTTGCTCTGTTTCCAAAGTGATTGTGGGGATCAAAAGGGATAGGACTAGCAATGAGATGTATTGGTGAATTTTGTATCACTACTCATGTCTTTGCTGTTGGTTGATTTAACGACAGTATAGGAGGATAGATGAATACTATGAGAATGAACTGTGAAAATTGTTCTGAAATTATCTTTTTCCTCCTTCATAGCACTAAAAAAGGAAGGAAGTAATTCAAGTTCTTGGAAGATTTACACGTGAGATCAAAGATAACTGAACAGAAGGAATAAGTTTATGAATATTCATAAAGTGATAGTGATAGATCAACTAGGATGGTCTTATCAAAGGGCTATACAAGTTCTGTTAAAACATAAATAAAACCCACAAAGAAACCAAATTGGGCTACAGACATTTACCTGGTATCTAGGAGCATTGTCAGATCCTAATTTGGAGTAAGCATTTTAATCAGTCTTTGCCTCTTTTATGTATATAGAGGATGTGCTTGAAACATGGCAATTGCATGAGTTTTCTGGACTTATCACATTAACCAACAATTTAGGTCTTAAAGGCACATGTACTTATTATCTGAGGGTATCCTTAGGGCAGAAGTCATCATTGCTTAGCTGAGTCCTCACATCAGAGTCTCACAAAGCTGTCATCAAAGTGTTAGCCAGGCCACATTCTTAGCTGGAGGCTTGACAATGAAGAATCTGTTTCCAAACTCAACTAGGACACTGAAGAATTCATTTCCTTAAGACTGTGGTGGAGACTCTGGCTCCTTATAGGGTTGGCTGCTCTCAGGTATAAGGGTATGAACTGTTGCCTGCAACATGATCATTTCCATATGTGGTGCACACCATGGCTGCTTCCTTTTTCAAGAGCAGTAAGAGAGTATATTTATCTTGTCTGTTAGGACATTCTTACATGAGATATTTCCAGAATTTCATGGAACATGTAATTAGAAGATATGTTTATTTTGGTGCAAGAAGTTTATGAAATCCATGCATATAGGAAGTCTTCAAGAATTTCGTGGAAAATATATATTATAAAATGCCATATCACTAGTCAAAGTGATCAGTTTCAGTTCATAATTGGTCATAATGATAAGATTAAGAGTCAAAGGTATCTCATAAACAAGACTAGTGTCTGCTAATACTAACTGATAGAATTAAAAAGGAGAGAATGATCCAACATGGGAAGCAGGATACACAGCAGACACATAGAATGGCAGATGTCCTAAACAGCACTCTGGCCTCAGAATCAGCCCTTAAGGCATTCAGATCTGGCTAAAAAGCCCATGAGAATATTTCAGGCATGGAAAGCCAAGACACTCTGGCAAAAAAAAAAAAAATGACTTAAATGAAAGATCTCTGTGAGTGAGACCCCAGCGGAAAGAATGGGCCATCAAAGAAGGAGGTACCTTTCTCTGTACCTTTCTCTGAAGGGAGAACTTCCACTTTGACTATGACCTTGTCTAAATAAGATTGGAGTTGGCGAACTCAAGAGGCTTCCATAGCCTGGCAACTCATGACAAGAGCCTTGGGTGATTACTGACACCATCAATAAGAGTGTCAATTGTTAAATCAACAACAGGAGTCACTGTGCACTTACTCCTCATGTAGGACCTCTGTCCTTAATGTGTTGTACTATGTGAATTAACGTATAACTTGTACTCAAACAGTACTTTATACTTTGTAAGTCTGTGTGGGTGCAAACTGTTGAAATCTTTACTTAGTATATACTAAATTAATCTTCTGTATATAAAGGTAATTGAAAATGAATCTTGTTGTGAATGAGATGGGAGAGGAAGTGGAAGATGGAAGGGTTGTGGATAGAAGGGAGGTTATGGGGGGAAAAGCCACTATAATCCAAAAGTTGTACTTTGGAAATTTATATTTATTAAATAAAAGTTTAAAAAAAGAAGAAAATGCATGAAATTTAAAAATTGCACACAAGTGTATCTTAATTATATTTTTCATGAATTTTGGGAGTATATATAACAATAAGAAATCAAAGGAGTGATGGTGTACCATATTTACCATTTATGGTCTAGTCACAAATCCTACTTACACTCAAGGAAAGGAGATGATACTATGAATAATATCAGGGGGTGGAGATCATGCAGACATCTTAGAATCATGACTACTACAGCACAAACTCAAGTCCAAGTAGTTTTGGTCTACTAAACATCTTTATTTTTGAAAATTGCAATCACAATTTACGTGTGATTTTTTAATTTACATATGATGTTAAACATAGCATAGAAACCCCTGTTCGTATTTCTTCAGTGTGGAGTACACACTGCTTGACCAAAATTTTTTATTGTATAGTATTCTTGGTTTTTTGCACCTCTGAGAAATCATTGCACTACTACAAAATATGAAAGACAGAGATAGTGAAACACGGAGATAGATAGGATAGATAGATAGATAGATAGATAGAGATGGAGATAGAATGAACTGGACTGCTTTAACTAGTTGATAGGGGAAGAATGAATGAAAATATTGAATTAAAAACAACCTTGTTGCAACTTTCCCACTGAAGTCATCCACTTCAATTTTGCAACCTGATTTACTGTTTTCTTAGGAATCTGTATTGTTTTCCCCAATTACCTTCAAATGAAGGGGACAGTGATTTATTAAGCATCCCCAGGCAACATCTTGCCTCATATGGCTTCCCAAGTAGCCTCTCTCTTTTTGAACTGAAGCTGGGCATCAGAATCTCTGGTTTCTTTAAACTATTTATCCTTCGAGAATTAACTTCAACTATAGTTGTGTTTATAATGGGCTGCATAAAGAGAATTCTTCATTCTCTTGTCAAAAGGATAAATAAGAATGTTCAGAGGAGAAAGAAAATTCTCACACTTTTGTTACTTAACTCCAGAAATTAATTACTTTATTTTTGAATATAATTCTATTTAAGATTATATTTATATCTTCCTAACATAGAATGGGTTAGGATAAAACTGAAATATGATAAATGGGGAATTTTTTTTAAATTCCCAAGCTGTTTCCTTTTTCTTGACTTATTAGCATAGTTAAGACAGGATAAACTGCATCCCAAGAAGTATTCTGTAAGGTCTAAATTAATTTGTTTGTAATATTTGTTTAATTATGGCATTTATCTTAAATTTTAGAGTTGGTTATACAAAATATATGTTTATTTGATTTATGTTTAAAAAGGAGAGAGAATTTTTTTGTGTAGTTGACTTCTCTTGTAGCAATTGTAATTATGTGGCAAGGCAACTGGTGTGGTGTGATTTCCCAGAAGGTTCCATGGCCCAACAGGAAATTCTCTTATTGCCTCCTTGGAAAGCTGAAATGCTGTCATTAATCATTCATGCATTCATTCATTTTGCATACTACTTCAGTGATTATTTTTGTTATCATGTGTGCACAATTCTTTGGAAGTTAGAGAAAATCAGAGGAGGAAAGGACCCAAAATATGGATAAGACAAAGAGTAGATCAAAGTCACTTAGGATTTTCCAATTATAATAGAATGCAGTAAATTCTACAATAGAATTATGTGAAAAATATAGTGGCAATACAGAGGAATAATCAGCTGACTCTGCATGAGGGAGACTGGTAGTCTCCTCAGAGAAAGGTGGGATATTTGATGTACATTAAAGGAATCAAAGAAAATTACTTTGGAGGATACCACCTAAATAAAGGGCCAAGACCATGGATATACAATGTACAGCAAATGGTTCAGTGTAGATATGGGAATCTTAGGAGGATGGAGAACAGGGTAGTTTTTACAAACTGATTCCAGCTTTGTGGAAGACTTGAGTATAATGGCATCATGAGTTTCTTTTTTTAAAATTTAATTTAAGTTATACAAGTTTCATGTATTTCATATATACAGATTTGGGAACAACGTGATACTTCCCATCCTTCCCTCCTTCCTGTCCAGGCTCTACCATTCCTCCTCTTCCCTCTCAGATTCCTACTCTTAATTTTTACAAAGATCTATTTTCTTTTTTTTAGGGGAAAGAGTTTATTGGGGAAACCCGACAGAAAGATTTTCAATTTACTTAATGATATAGATAATAAAGTTAACACTACACTAAGTAAAAAAGTTCAACAAGTAGTATGAAGAAGAAAACACTATTTCTCAATGGAAGATATAAGGGCTGTAAACAATCATTGAATCTCAAAATGTCTTTTTTACTCCAATACATTACATTTTAGGTACTCTATTAGTTACCTTGGATCAGAGAAAATGTATGGTATCTGCCTTTTTGGGACTGGTTTATGTAACTAAGTATAATAGTTTCCAGTTGTGCCCATCTTGTTGCAAAAGATAGGATTTAATTTTTTTAAAAGCTGCATAGTACTCCGTAGTGTATATATACACCATAGTTTCTTTATCCAGTCAACAATTGATGGACATCTGGTTTGATTTTTCATCTGTTGTTTTACTTCACAAATGACCATATATCCAGGGCTGGGCCAGGTCAAAGCCAGGAGTTAGGAACTCCATCCTGGTCTCCCACATAGGTAGTAGGGGCCCAAGTGTGAGGTCCATTATCTGCTGCCTGGATTAGAAGTGGAAGAGTGAGTCTTAAGCTGTGGCTTAACCTGCTGCACCACAACGCCAGCCAAGAGTAACTAACTACTGAGTGTTCACTTTTGCTAGAAGGCCTGGGTAGGTATTCTTGTTTTGTTAAATGCAGTTTTTTTTTTTTTTTTTTTTTTTGACAGGCAGAGTGGACAGAGAGAGAGAGAGAGACAGAGAGAAAGGTCTTCCTTTGCCGTTGGTTCACCCTCCAATGGCTGCCGCGGCCGGCGCACCGCGCTGATCCGATGGCAGGAGCCAGGAGCCAGGTGCTTTTCCTGGTCTCCCATGGGGTGCAGGGCCCAAGCACCTGGGCCATCCTCCACTGCACTCCCTGGCCACAGCAGAGGGCTGGCCTGGAAGAGGGACCGGGACAGAATCCGGCGCCCCGACCGGGACTAGAACCCGTTGTGCCGGCGCCGCTAGGCGGAGGATTAGCCTAGTGAGCCGCGGCGCTGGCTGTTAAATGCAGTTTTAAAATTTGTTTTTAAGTAGTGAGGACTTATTGGGGTAACATAGCTGTAAAACTTATGAAACATATGAAAACATCAAAGAATTATACATTTGTAACACGTTAGAAGTAGTAATATAATTTTTGCTTCTGAGACACTCAAATATTTGTGTCCCAGGTCTGATACAATATGTGCTAGAAATTTTTGATCTCATACTTAAATACAAACAGAATTCATATCCCATATTTCAAAAAGCAAGTTCATTTTTATTTTAAGAATAATGTTGCTTATAAAGAGTTTATTACATAAAAAATGGAGAAAAAAGTCATATGTCTATCACTCAAAGCCAACACATTTGGATGTGTTTTTCTTTAGAGATTTTCTGTGAAAATATGTAGTTTGTTTGTTTTACATAATTGTGATCATACTTTTTACATTTTTGAATTCTGGCTTTATCATTCAACATTGTAACATAAGGATATTTTCATGTTATTTTAACCCCAAAGAGATATTGTTTTCAGGGACTTTATGAAATTCTAAGCGTTGGACATGTCATAGTTTGGCTAAGAATCTCTTTGGATATTTAGAGATCCATGATTTTTGCCATTATGGTTATCTCTCACTATCCACAGAGGATTTATTCCAGGACTACTCTTGAACCAAAATCTGCAGATACTAAAGTCCCTCACTTAAAATGGCACAATATTTGCACGTAACAAATCTTCATCCTCTTGTTTACTTTAAATCATGTTTAGATTACTATAACACCTAATACAGTGTAAATGCTATGTAAATAGTTTTATAAAAATTGTGTTATTTAGGAAACAGTGACAAGAAAATAAAAGGCTATGCATGTTCAGTATAGACACAGTTTAAAATGTTTTGTCAGTTGAATGAATGGGCCAAGGCTGATTGCATAATTTATTCTGATGTTAAAGTATTGAAATTTATTATTAAAATATTTTTATTTATTTGGAAGGCCGAATGACAGAGATAGAGATAGATAGCCATAGCCATAGAAAGAAAGAGAGGGTGGAAGAGAGAGAGAGAGAGAGAGAAGGCCATTGCCTCAGCTCAATAGGCTAATCCTCTGCCTGCAGTGCTGGCACACTGGGTTCTAGTCCCGGTTGGGGTGCTGGATTCTGTCCCGGTCGCTCCTGTTCCAGTCCAGCTCTCTGCTGTGGCCTGAGAGTGCAGTGGAGGATGGCCCAAGTGCTTGGGCCCTGCACCCCATGGGAGACCAAGAGAAGCATCTGGCTCCTGGCTTTGGATCAGCACAGCGCACTGGCCGCAGCAGCCATTGGAGGGTGAACCAACGGAAAAGGAAGACCTTTCTCTCTGTCTCTCTCTCTCTCTCACTGTCCACTCTGCCTGTCAAAAAAAAAAAAAAAAAAAAAAAAAAAGAGAGAGAGAGAGAAATAGAGATCATCATCCATCTGCAGCTAGTGGCAGAAGAGGGGCTCACACTGGGCCAGGTTAGATCAGCACTGCCTTCTACATGTACTGGGTAGCAGAAAACAACAGTGGCCACATAAAGCAAATGTACTGGAAGGGTTAGACAGAGCCAATTTCCCTTGGCTACGTGGCAGACACATTAAAATCTCCTTTAACTTACTGATCTGCAGAGACCCTGGCTTCTTTTCAGGTATTACAGTTGACCTCTCAAATAAACACCCTGCACATTGAAAAAAAATTTGTTATGAAGTCCATGTACAACAAGAACATGGCAAAACAGAAATCTGGTGACTAAAGTTACATTTTGCATTGTTCTTACTTGGTTTTATCCAATCAGGACCAATTAATAGGGCTTATCTGTAGCCGTACATAAGTGTGCACTTTACTTTAGGTCTTAATGTCATTAATAAAATGATTTGATGCAAATGACTTCATCTGTGAACACCACAGCAGAATTTTTTTCTCCATGGGTTTGAGTCAGTTTATGTAAAGAATAGTGTGCCTGTGTGCTGACCTGAGAAGAGAGCTTTGTGACTACCCAACATTCATGTTTCAGTAGGTCAATATTGCTTGTTCATCTTCCTTGTATGTATGTGTTGAGAGAACTTGGATAAATGCCAGATATCCTACTGAATAATCTGTCACTGCTGGAGTTTCTTGATCATGAACATTTATATTGAATAATACTAGAGTAATATGAGATAGAGTTTGTTTTGCTCACAATGCATTTTATGAATTTCATAAAATAATTTTAAAGTCCTGTAGAATTATTAAAGATCTGAAAGAGTGACTTACATTTTTATATAATTCTTTATGCATTTTAAGAGGAAAATTAAATGGTTAGGACCTTATTCATAAATTGGGATATCTTCAGTATCTCAAAATACATCAGTTGCTATTATCAAGTATCTGCTGTCTATGGGCTTTACTATACAGTTACCGCAAAGATAATTTTATGAATCAAACTATAATACTGTAATGTGAAATTCTTTCTTAGAAATCTTCTTTGAAATCATATAACATAAAACATATACATGATTTATATAAAATGCTCACAAATGAAATCTAAATGATAATTCTAAAAATTTGAATTGTATAATTTCAGATATAAAATATATTTATGGAATATTGAATCATTTCATGAGAGCCTACTGTTTGTAACTTAGATTTTTCACTTAATGGCATGTCTTTAATATATTTTCATATCTAAAAATAGTTATTACAGGATAATGCCTAATATCCCTAACAATGTTTACACTAAGATTTATTTAAGCAATTTGCTATTTTATAGTGCTTAAATTATTAAATATATTATTAACTTCCTTAGTTAAGTGATTAGAAAATTGCACATGATTAGTCAAAGGAATTTTGTTTTCAGTTATTTTAATATGTAAAGCAAAGTATGACTCCCAGAGGATTTGATGCAACTTATAATTGTTTCATAAGTGTAGAAGTGCAAACTTGATAGGCAAGAGGTTACTCACAGGTTTTCTTTACATCACTTCCATTGCCTTTTTTTTTTTTTTTTTTTTCTTTTTTAGACAGGCAGAGTGGACAGTGAGAGAGAGAGACAGAGAGAAAGGTCTTCCTTTTCTGTTGGTTCACCCTCCAATTGCTGCTGCGGCCAGCGCACTGTGCTGATCCAAAGCCAAGAGCCAGGTGCTTCCCCTGGTCTCCCATGTGGGTGCAGGGCCCAAGCACTTGGGCCATCCTCTACTGCCTTCCCAGGCTGCAGCAGAGTTCTGGACTGGAAGAGGAGCAACTGGGACAGAATCCGGCACCCCGACCAGGACTAGAACCCAGTGTGCCGGCGCTGCAAGGTGGAGGATTAGCCTATTGAGCCGCGGGGCTGGCCTCTTCCATTGCTTTTAAACTCTACTGCTTTTTAATGATCTTCTTATTGGGAGGTATTAATTATTTGGTATAATACCTGTCCATAATTTTGCTTTTCTTGTCTTATGGTAGGTTTATAATTTTTTTAGTTTCTACAACTCATTATATTTATAACGTGCTAACAATAATGAATTCTTTTGGTGCCCTGTGTCCTATATTCTTGCTCTGCCTCTGATGTCAGCCCTAGTTGTAGATGACAGTTCTGTGTAAGGTAAGATTTTGACATATATATATATATATACACACACACACACACACACACTAGCCTTCTAGTTAAGAGAATTCTGCAAAGCTTTTCAGCCTATTAGGATAGAGGAAATTAATTAACACCCAATAAAAGATGGGAGGCAGTTATCAAGGTCCCAGCTGTTTGGTTAATTCTGGGAAACATTTTGAATGCTCTCAGAAGCCCAGTGCCTCCCATGATCTTCATCTGTGATTCTGACAATGCACCATTCTTTTGGTTCCTCTTCCTTCCTATTTTGTTCTTACCTGTTCTTTCACCCCTATTTCTTGGCATGGTCTCCTACACAAACTACCTATATTTGAGGCCTTATTTCAGACTCTGTGTTTAAGAGAACTCAAATGAAGACATTCACTCTTTCTTAATTAGGCTCTGGTATTAATTTTAGATTTCTCTCCAAGTTAATTATCTTTGTGTATAAATTGACTTTTTACATCTGTTGATGTTCTTCTCTAGAACTTTCTAGCTGCTCTTGTTCTAAGCCAAGTTTAATAGTTTATTCTTGCTGCTGTAAAAATTAATGCATATTAAATGGTTTAAAACAATAAAAATAATATTATATAGTTCTGGATATTAGAAATCACAGATAGGCTTTATTGAGCTAAAATGAAAGTCTTGGCAGAGTTGTACTCCTGTCTCAGCCTGTAGGGGAGAGCTCATTTCTTCGACTCTTAATCTTCTGGAAGTCATCTATATGTCTTGGCTGATATCTTTTAGCTCCATGCTCAAAGCCAGTGGCACAGCATCTTCCAATATCTAACAACGAAGTCGTCTGTCTCCTTCTTAGAAGGATCCTTGTGATTCCATTGAATACACTGAGCTAATCCAGAATAATAATTTTACTATCTCAGGAATCTTAATTCTTGACTTAATCACACCCACCGAGTGCATATATGGCGACATTTTCAGGGGTCCTGAAAATCATGATATGCACATTTTGGAAAGAGGTATTATTCTGACTGCTAGATGTATGGAAATTTTAATTTTTGTCATCAAATTCCAGATTATTATTTGTGAAAAATTATCAGTTTGCAAATCTGTAATTGATATTTTTCTATAAATATTATTCTTTTAAATGATAGTGTTAGAAGCTTACTGATCATTTCAACATGGACAACAATGTTCATATCACTGGTTGTAAAGAAAATACTTTCTTTTATATATGAGACTCCATTCTATAGCCCAGTTTTGTGCTAGTCCTGTATCTTCTGATACAGTCAGGATTTAGCTCTCATCTATTCTATGGCAGTGAGAGTGTCATAATTAACTCTATCAGAGCAAAAAATACCATTCTCATTAGGATCCAGAGTTGAAAAATGTTCTCCGTGTGTGGGATGATGGATACTTTCTGAATTCCACCATTTGGCATCTTCCCTGGATGCTTTACCTTAGGGTTGCTGGCTTACAGGTTCATAGCCGTATAATGTGTTCTTTACAGATGAGCAGAATCACACTTTAAAATTACTGATTTTATAAGATTGAGTCATGTTATCCCCTAGGTAATACAGTTAAACTATTCTATGGAAGATTCAAGACAGTAACAAAGTTAGGTGGTGTGGAGTCTGGGTAAGGAGAGAACATCTTTAGATACATAAATAAGTTGGAAGTGTAGTTCTTGTACTTACTGGCTGGGTATCCTAGCATAATGTACTTAATGTCTCTGAATGTCAATTTCTCACCTCATAATTAGTAATGCAAAATAATAAATATCACAGAGAAGTGATAATTAGGGAAACCATGAAATAGTAACTATTTAATTTGTAGTACAGCATTTGACATATCCAATAGGCTCAGTGAGCGGTATCATTGAGAACATCTTCCCAGTCATTCTCTCCTCTCTGTCCTACATTACAAGCTTTCCCCCTCTTTACTGCCTCATTTAAACCAGTATAAAAATGTCATCATTTATTTAGTCAGAAAAAGGCTCTCTCTTAAGCCTCGCTTTTGCATTGCCATTTCTATGCCCTTTCTCCAATTCAGAGTAACATTCTGCAAAGAGCAACCCATACCTTTCTCCATTTTCTCCTTTTTCACTCTCTGTTTCTCCCCATGGGGTAATTTATATACTATAAAATTCATTCATTTTTCATGTATAGCTCAGTGATTAAACAAATGTTCATGGAATGATGTTGTTGAATGATGCACAGTACACTTTTATTGCTGCCCTGATCTCCTTGGATGCTTTTTAGTAATCTGTGAACTCACCTCCCATCCTCAGCTAGATTTGCTGCTAACAGCTGTCACCTATGACCTTGACAGAGTTACTCTCATGTGATGAAGACACCTTGCTTCTTCGGAGAACATAAAATTCTTTGGAATTCATATTACCACCCTACCCCTGAAACCTGGGCCACCATAGCCGGGGGTGGTTGCTGTAGGACCGCTAAAGCCCCTCTTTCTTCTCAAGGTGGAACAAACTCTGAAACATTATTTATATTCCAGAGCCTCCCATGGGATTTGGCTGTGGCTGAGACCAGCTTGGCTTCTTCCTCTTCTTTATTCTTATCCCCTACTCCTTGACAGCTTTCTTCCAGGGACACTTGTTAATAAATCACTTCTACTTAAACTCTTGGCTCTGTGTCTGCTATTGGGAGAATTCTGACCTCGACAGATGGCCAAATGTCAGAACTGGTCACAGCCACAGGCAGGATTTATACTATAGGCATAGAAGGAGTAGGCAGCTGTCACAGCAGGAATGTTAGCAAAGTTAGATTCTGAATCAATGTGGAATCCTGAAGTGGGAGACTAAGGAAAGATGGCTGAACACTCCCTCTGAACAGACTGAAGCAGATGGCACACTGGCCCTGTTTGCCACCTGATTCCACAGGCTCTCTCTAGACTCATCAATGTTGTCTCCAGAGCTAGGCTCCATTAGTGAATGTCTAGGTTGCTACAGTAAGGTGCTCTACACTTGCCTGCCCAGTAATAACCTGTACTTGGGTCTTCTCCAGGGTCCACACTTTGCCAAAGTGGAAAATATCTTTGCATTTCTTAGGTTTCCTTCATTAAAGTCCTGGTCCCTTGTGCAAAACCAAAACTCCCTGACCCTGACCTTAAGAGTTACCTAGATTTTAAGTTTAATCTTATATTTCAGTAGAAAATGGACAAAATGGTAAGAAGAACATTTCTTGGAGAATCTCATCTGAAAGGGAGGTGGGGAAAGAGTACAGTCACACAACACCTTGGGCTTTGCCCATCTCTGTAATTCAACAGCAATCTTGATTATAACTCTGTAGAGGTAAAGTAAGGCGGGTATAGATTTAGTATGTTTTGTTTCACATAGCAGGATATTGTATGCCTTTTTGAACTCTTTTTGTGGAGCATTAAGCCTGTGATTATAAATTAAATATGTTACCACAAAAATTAAAGAAGAAATAAACAAAGAAGGAGGGAGGGAAGTATCATTATATTTTTGGAATTTTATCTATGAACTACATGATATGTTTTCTTTATGTTAATAAAAAAGGGAAAATAAAAAAGAAATATTTATTTACAAAAAAAATTGCCAATGAATTTGGGTGGGTGTGTATTTGAGAACTAATTATGTTATGACTTTCACAGTTTCCTGTCGAATTGTACAGAGTTGGGCTGACTCTTTAGGACTTTGTATTTTGATTCTCTGCACTATTCTGTTTACATTTGATAATTATTCACTGAATCCTTATTATAAGTCTGTTTGTGTGAAAGTCGGATCATGTATTCATAATTTGTTGACCTTTAGAGGAAGAGCTCTGTCTCATGAGTCTCTGACTTGCCAGTTAATAATCGTTCGTGATGATTCATCAGCAGTATTTTCAAATTAATGACCAATCTCTGTTATTTTGTCCCCTCCCTTTTAGTCAATTCCCTCGTTTGTAATGAATTATTTGGATATTAATGGAGGAGAGTTAGTCAGATAGAGCTCAGCAATATTGATTGTGTCATTCTACCATCCAGGCCTTTCTGTGTATAGTTCCAGAAGAGACTACATGGTTGTGTGATGGGGTGGCAGTGCAGGGCAAAGTGAAACAAGGGACAGGATTATAAATGACTTATCAGCCGTGGATTAAATCATTTGCCAGTTTAAATAAACAAAACCAACCTGACACATGCGCAGTGTTTAGGCAGCATCTTTCCTGATACTCTCTCTGTGTGTCTTCAGATCCCTGAGAGCCAGATTCTTGAGAGCCAGGGTGCAAAGCAGCTTCTTGACTGTGTGGTCAGGCCTTCTGTTATCTCCATGACAGAGTAGGGCTGTGCAGTGATGAAGAAAGGATCCTCCTAGCTCCAAACTTTATTTCTCTGTCATAGCATTTTCTGTAGCCTATGGATGGTGGTACAAAGGGGTAGAAATGCCTGACAAGGTCAGGACTCAGAGAAGTGGGAGATGTAACTTGTCATTGCTGTTGTGCAGATAAACAGCCCTGAAATGCCATGTCTTCATTAGTGGTGCAGGATATCAGGAGGCTTCCAGCTGCTACCTAGTGAACCTTACTACTGCCTTCCTCAAACAACAAGGGTTATTTGTATTGTTGTGTTGATTGACTGTTAAAGGTCAGGGTTCTCTCTGCCCCTTCGCATCCACTCTCTTTTTGTGTTGCTTTTGTCCTTGCTTCTTAATTCTTAGCAGTTGCATGTAGTGTGGCCTTTTTGAATGGTACTAGGAAAAGAAGGAACACAGATAAGGTAGGAAAGAAATAGGACTCTGTTTTTGATAATCAGTGAAAATTTGCTATGATAGTCTGTATATTTTTGGTACTTGCTATGTGTTGTATACTCTGCCAAGATTAAAAAAATTAACTAATATAGTCTTTTATTAGTAATTTTAAATAATATGTTGCTGAGCCGGCGCCACGGCTCACTAGGCTAATCCTCCGCCTTGCGGCTCCGGCACAACGGGTTCTAGTCCTGGTTGGGGCACCGGATTCTGTCCCAGTTGTCCCTCTTCCTGTCCAGCTCTCTGCTGTGGCCAGGGAGTGCAGTGGAGGATGGCCCAAGTATTTGGGTCCTGCACCCCATGGGAGACCAGGGTAAGTACCTGGCTCCTGGCTTCGGATCAGCGCGGTGCGCTGGCCACAGCGCACCAGCCGCGGCGGCCATTGGAGGGTGAACCAACGGCAAAAGGAAGACCTTTCTCTCTGTCTCTCTCTCTCGCTGTCCACTCTGCCTGTCAAAAAAAAAAATATGTTGCTGTATAGCCTTGGGTAAATCAGTTAACGTCTTTATTTTCAGTTCCATCACCTGAAGAGTGCAGCTGGTTGCATCCCTGACTAAACAGGCTTAGGGATGTTTGGGTGCTTAGTCCTGGTCTTCTACAGGACTATAGAGTTGGATTGGATATTGACTTTCTCACTCTCCCTATTTGATGGTGACATACAGGTTTGGGGACAAGCCAAAGCTGAGAGCTGGAAACTGAACCCAAGTAACCCATGTGGGTGAGGGTGATTCAAGTACTTGAGCCATTCCCTGCTGCCTCCTGTAGTGTGTATTTGCAGGTATCTGATTGGAAATGGAGATAAGACTTGAACCTAGGGTCTCTGATATAGGACGTGAGTAACCAAAGTAGTGATTTACACTCTGCCTCAAATGCCCACCTAAGTAAACCACATGTCCTCTTTCTTCTCTTTCATTTTTGTATGGATATTTGGGAAGACAAGTATGAGCCAGCCAATGGAAGATGGCTTATTCTATCTTGCTCTCTCCCTGCCTTTCAGACAAGTGAAGATAAATAAATAAAATTCTAAAAAGGAAAGAAATCTTATTTCTCCCAAGGATTATACATTTGAATGAGGGTTATTATATATGAAAGGGCTTTGTTCTTTAACAACCAAGGGGGAAGGTACTCTTGAGTGTAGCATCTGCTCTTGGTTTCCCTCAATTATTCTAGATAGTTCAATAACATGTGTCAGGTTAAGTCTGCTACAGTTATGTTAGTGTCAGACTGAGATCCACTGTAGTATGAATAATGACAGTACCTAAGACATTTGTGATGATCACTGGGTGCTAGGCATGGTTCTCATGCATTCATGTGTTACTTCATTGAATTTTCAGATATTCCCACGAGACAGATACCAATGTTTATTCCCATTTTCCAGAAGATGAAACTGGAGCATGGGCAGGTTAATTAACTTGCTTAAGAATACAGAGTTCATAAGGAACAGAGGCAGGATTTACCCAAACAGCCCAAGAGTCTCACACTCAACTCCACAGTGTCAGGACAAGCCAGGATAAATCTTTACAGTACCATTCTAATTTTGTCATCAGCAGACACTAAAGCTTAGGTACTTTTTTTTTAATTTGTGTGTATCTCATAAATACATTAGCAACATAGTAATTCTTCCCACTGTACTCACACTCCCACCCATTCTCCCTGCATCCTCTTCCCTCTCCTGTTTTGTCTGAGAAAGAAAAGAAAGAAAGAAAAAAGAATGAATAGAATAAAAAAAACTAAGAGAACTATTCCTCAGCAGTCTATACAAGGGCTATTCTATGTTATTACTCCTCCAGGGTGATTTAGCTTTTTTTCCCCCTTCCTCTTTTCCCTTTCTCCCCACCTCCTTTCATTCCTTTTAGAAACATAATTGTCTTTAAAGAAGAACCCAAGGATGATACATTTTTTGAGCTCTTAGATGTAACTATAGCTTATGAGACATAATAATATCCTCCATTTAATACACTAAAAGGAAGTGATTCTTAAGAACAAGTTTTACTAGTAAGTCTCGTGGTACAACTCTTTGGGGACAGAGGTCCTTTAAGGGAATTTTGTGCACAGTGACCCTTGCTGTTTATTTAACAAATAACACTCTTATGTATGACATCAGTGATTACTCAAGGCTCTTGACATGAGCTGCCTTGGCTATGGAAGCCTTTTGGATCCACTAACTCAAAAAAGCCACAAGCAAATTGGATGTATTCTGCACCCTTCAGAGAAAAGTACATCTTTCTTTGGTGGCCCCTTCTTTCCACTTGGGTCTCGCCCACAGGAGTCCTTTGTGTAGGACATTTTTTTTTTTGCCAGTGTGTCTTAGCTTTCAATGCCTGAAATGCTCCCCCTGGGCTTTCCAGCCAGACTGGGTGCGTTAAGGGCTGATTCTGAGGTCAGAGTGCTTCTTAAAGTGATCCTTTTTAATTTTGTCTATTATTGTTTCCAAACACTTAGTCCTATTTACGAGATCACTTTATCATTTGATCCTATCTATATGGTCACTTTACTACTTAATCCTGTCCATTTGATCTTTATAACACTTAAGCTGCTGTTTTTATCAGCCAGCATAAGAGATTTTGAGGTCTGATGGCAAGTTGTTAAGCCGTAACCTTAGAATTAAGTCCACAGGGGGCCAGCACTGTGGCACAGCGGTTACAGCCCTGGCCTGAAGCACCGGCATCCTAGATGGACGCCGATTCTAGTCCCGGCTGCTCCGCTTCTGATCCAGCTCTCTGCTATGGTCTGGGAAAGCAGTAGAAGATGATCCAAGTCTTTGGGCTCCTGCTTGCACGTGGGAAACCTGGAAGAAGCTTCTGGCTCCTGGCTTCGGATCTGCACAGCTCTGGCTGTTGTGGCCATCTGGGGAGTGAACCAGCAGATGGAAGACCACTCTCTCTGTCTCTACCTCTCTCTGTAACTCCGTCTTTAAAATAAATAAAATAAATCTTTAAAAAAAGAATTAAGTCCATAGGAAAGTATGTAGGACTATACTGCTTTGCAGTTATGAACTTTGTACATTTCACAATTACAGCTTTAGGATGTTGTTAATTCTTCCTACTGTGCCCACCTTCCCACCTATACACCCACCACCTCCTCTTCCCTTTTTTATTCTCCTTCTTATATTTTCTAAGATCTATTTTAAATTAACTTTATACATATTTGATTAACTCTATGTTAATATATAGTTCAATGTTTTATATGAAAGAGAAAAAGTTAAGGAAAATATTATAAAGGAAAAGATAAACAAAAATATACAATAAAAAGCTTTTCCTGAACAGTCAAGAGAAGGACTGTTCAAAATCATTGCTTCTCAAAATGTCAATTTCATTTCTACATGTTGCTTTTTAGGTGCTCTATTAGTTATCACAAGTTAGGGAGAACATATAGAATTTGTCCCTTTGAGACTGGCTTATTAAACTAAGTATGATGTTTTCCAGTTTCATTGATGCTTCAAATGACCGGACTTTTGTGTTTTGTTTTCTGCTGTGTAGTATTCCATGGTGTACAGTTCCATAATTTTTTTATCTAGTCTTCAGTTGATGGGCAGTTGAGTCGATTCCATGTCTTTGCTATTGTGAATTGAGCTGTGATGAATGTGGAGTTATAGATAGTTCTTTCATATGCTGATTTCATTTCCCTTGGATAGATTGCCAGGAGTGGGATGGCGGGGTCATATGATAGGTCTGTGTTCAGACCTCTGAGGTATTTCCACACTGTCTTCTATAGTGGCTTTATCAGTTTACATTTCCCCAACAGTGGATTTTCCCCATATCCATGCCAGAATTTGTTGTTTGTTGATTTCTGTATGAAAACCATTCTAACAGGGAAGAGGTAAAATTCATTGTGGTTCTGATCTGCATTTCTCTGATAGCTAGTGTTGACCATTTGGATTTTCTCTTTTGAAAAATGTGTGTTTAAATCCTTTGCCTATTTCTTAACCAGATTGTTTTGTTGTTGTTGAGTTTCTTGATCTCTTTATATATTCTGGTTATTAATCCTCCATCAGTTGAATAGTTTGCAAATAATTTCTCCAATTCTGTCAGTTGCCTTTCACTTTGCTGATTGTTTGTTTTGCAGTGCAGAAGATTCTCAATTTGATATAATCCCTTTAGTGAAATTTGGCTGTGGTTGCCTGTGGCTCTGGGGTCTTTTCCAGGAACTCTTTCTCTATGCTGACATCTTGGTAGGGTTTTCCCAATGTTCTCTAATCCTTTGATGGTGTCAGGTCATACATAGCTTTAGGTCTTTAGTCAATTTTCAGTGGGTTTTGGTGAAAGGTGTCAGGTAAAGGTCTTGCTTCATGCTTCTGCATGTGGCGATCCAGTTTTCCCAGCACCATTTGTTGAAGAAACTATCTTTGTCCAGGGATTTATTTTAGCTCTTTTGTCAAAGTTAAGTTTGTTGTAAATGCTTGAATTGATTTCTGGTGTTTCTATTCTGTTCCATTGGTCTATCCATCTGTTTTTGTACCAGTACCAGGATGTTTTGTTTATAAGTCTTCTGTAGGATGTTTTGAAATCTGGTATTGTGATGCCTCCAGCTTTGTTTTTGTTGTATAAGATTGCTTTAGCTATGTGGGGTCTCCTGCGTTTCCATATGAATTTCAACACCATTTTTCTATATCTGAGAAGATTGTCTTTGGTATTTTGATTGATATAACATTGAATCTGTAAATTGTTTTTGCTAGTATGGCCATTTTGATGATATTGATTCTTCCAATCCATGAACATGGAAGATTTTTCCATTTTTTGTATGTTCTTCTATTTCTTTAATGTTTTGTAATTCTCATCCTAGAGACCTTTTACATCCTTGGTTAAATTTATTCCAAGTTATTTGATTGTTTTTGTAACTATTATGAATGGGATTGATCTTAGAATTTCTTTCACAACCTTGGCATTTTCTGTATATACAAAGGCTATTGATTTTTTACTTATTGATTTTTGTGTGTTGATGTTATATTCTGCTACATTTCCAAACTCTTCTATGAGTCCCAATAGTCCCTTGATTCATGAGGCCAAAATCTAAAAAGCGCCCAAAGCAAACAATTTTATCAGTTTGTGGCAAATTGATTTGAGGGCCAAATCTGACTTGAAGTTTAATGGGGCTATATATAGTTTTACACCATGCAGTGTGAATATGTTTGAATGTATGTTTAATGTGCTTGAATCAAATTGATATATTATGTAATATGTGGTATACATATAGTATTAAATTTGAAAGATAAAAAAAAGGAATCATTGTTTCAAATATTTAAGGAAAAGGGACCGGCGCCGTGGCTCAGTAGGCTAATCCTCCACCTAGCGGCGCAGGCACACCGGGTTCTAGTCCCGGTGGGGGCACCGGATTCTTTCCTGGTTGCCCCTCTTCCAGGCCAGCTCTCTGCTGTGCTCCAGGAAGGCAGTGGAGGATGGCCCAATGCTTGGGCCCTGCCCGCACCCCATGGGAGACCAGGAGAAGCACCTGGCTCCTGCCTTCAGATCAGCGCGGTGCGCCAGCCGCAGCGAGCCAGCTGTGGTAGCCATTGGAGGGTGAACCAAGGGCAAAAGGAAGACCTTTCTCTCTGTCTCTCTCTCTCACTGTCTACTCTGCCTGTCAAAAAAAAAAAAAAAAGGAAAAAGGACAAAAGGACACTGGACTTGTCTATGTAGAATAATACTGGCTGAAGGAACATCTTGCTTTCTGCCTCGTGCTGAGGAGTCTGAGTGTAAAATATATTTTGTCCCTCCCTAGAAGAGCAGTGCTTGGCATCACTATCCATGTCCTTCAGAAAGCAAGGCTACTCCCTAGCTCTCCCCTCATAACACAGTTGATATCTACCTTCATAGGTCTGTTGACTAAATATACTGGCAGATCAAATATGTTGGTATCATCTGTAGTAAACCTAGGAGGATTCCCTGCGAGGTTCCCTTTCTTGAGATGCATAAAACCATCTGCAGTAATCTATTCTAGAAATATAACAAATAGTGAAGTCCACCTTGCAATTTTCCCTTTTGAAAATTGACACATACTTCACTGAGTCATTTCCTCTTTCCTACTCCCATGTAACCTTCCGCCTCCCTTACCTCTTCCTTCTTCCTGTCCTCTATTTCCATTCCAGCAGAATGGTGATAGAAATCTGGAATGACCAAGGCAGAGGGAGGTCAGACAGAGGGTATGAGCATAAGAGAACTTAATAACTGCTTATGGAGGAGAACCAATCAAAGATGAAGAATTTTCTGGGTTGTATTGAAATTTTCTCCAATGCTCTTTTAAAAATGCTGACACATTCTTTTCATTCCATGCATGCACTGTTTGTATAAGTCCTGCTAACATTTACTGCATTTGTGTTGATTTGGCTCCACATACTTAGCTTTACACACAGGCATAATACTTGTGGGTGTAATGACACCGTGGCTTTCTGTAGAGGTCTTCATTTCAGTAAGTATAACTTTACTTGAGCATTATGACTTGATGAATGATGGTGAGCAGTAACCTTAGGATGTAATATTTGAGTCCATTTTTTAATGAACGTGTTAAAGAGACAAGACAATCCCATAACCATTTAGGTGCCGACTGGCATCTCATCAAATGCAGGGGTCTGGAAATATGGATCCCAGGCTCTTAATTGAACCAACATAATGAAATATGACTTGTTGATTTCTATCATTTTACATTTCGATTGTTGTAAACAAAGTTTCTTTGCCTCTTTCATCTTCATATGTAATAAAAAAGCTTGAGTTATTTGAGCTTTAAAATCTCTTTTTTATATATTCTAACATTCTGAGTCAAAGTGCTTGGAATCTGGACAGTAATTTGGTAAAATTAGAATAAATTTTTCTCTGACATCTTTGTCACTGTGGTTACCATATATCCTGATTTGCCTGGGCAGTCCTGATAGATGTCTCTGGGCTGACGTAATTGATAATAGAATATCTTATATTCTCTAGGGGAATCTCAAGATTAAAAGATGACTTTCATGGTCATCCTAGTGCTGTTATGCAATAGTATGTTCTTAAACAGACTCCTTTTGTATTTCTCACAAGTGTTCCCTAAGTAGGAGCATGATTTGGCTGTTTTACTGAGTCCTATGTCCTCTTTGGTTTCCTTTTCCTTTTTGGCCAGACAGGTGATAAATAAATAAAACAAATGGCCTCTCAGGAGCTGTTGTCAACTTTGCTACGACTGAGCCCCAGTTGGAGGTGCTTTTTTTCTTTTGTGCCTGTTCCCATCACTCAGGCCTTGAAAGCTGATAGATTTCTGATTTCTTCCTTGAAACATGACATGATGAATAAGACTGTATGTTTTACTGCAAGCGACAAGGGAGAGAACTATAAAAAGGGACTGTCCTGTAAAATGGGAAATTATTTAACAGGTTGGCCTTTTGCATGAGAAGAAGGGGTCTCTGTATAGTATGATTTCAGGCATTCTGGAAAGTTTTCTTACCCACAATCCCACTGCACAGATAGATAGCCTTGAAGGTTTCTTCAATTAAGAACAAAACATTTACTTCTATGAGAGAACTGGTTTCAATGATAAATAACTGTAGGAGGGAATTCAGCAACAATAAAACTACCCACTTTTCCATGGCAAGACAGGTCCACATATAGAAATAAAGTGCTCATATCTGGAGAGGTGACAGTTCCTTGTACTCTTGGCTGACTGCAGATACAATATCTGAACTACTCTGACCAATTTTGGTATATCATGATGTGTAAGCACCAAAAATATTCTGCAGAAAATTCATTACTAGTTACAATGATGTTCCTGTTCTGCTAGCTTTTCATTTTCTGATTTTTAGTAGTCAGATTGCTTCTTTCTTATCACCTAGCGGATCTGAGCTCACCAAGGACCAGAAAGTTCAGAAGAAGCAGTGAAGGGGGCTAGAGAAAGGGTGAGAATGTTCATTTGCTTTTCTGCTTATTATTTGTTACATTGTTAGTGGAGGGTTAATATTGAGAGTATAAATATGTCATTGTAAAAATTAAAAGAAAGATAAGAAAAGAGAGGAGGATAGGAGTGAGAAAGGGAGGGTAGAGAGGGAAGTATTATGCTCTTGACATTGTATAAATTAGATACATGAGATTTGTTCCCTTTATATTAATAAAAAATTCTAAAAAATTCCAATCTGCCCCATCTGAAAAAATAAAACATATAACACTGGAAGAGTTTGTGTCAGTTAAAATGGTCTAGTGATAGAATTGAGTGGTCTAGGGAAACAAGAGGTAATGCACAAAATCTTCCATGATTTTGGACTTTGTCTCTTTTCCTTTTTATTCTATTGCCTCAACCTTAATGATTAATTTATTGAGCATTTTATATGTAATAACTTATTTAATTTTCATAAAAGCCCTAGAAGGGAAATTCAATTAAATTCCACAGTTTATACATTATAAATATGAAGCTTGGACATGTGACAGGTGAAGCACCTTGCCAAGATTACACAGTTTTTGAGCAGAAGTCAACACTCAGTCTACACATATATTCCAAATCCTCACATTTTATTTTGCTTTGCTTTTGTTATTTTTTATTTTTTTCTGTTTTCTTTTGATTTTTGTCTAATTTCAGATGTAAAGAGAATTTGTAAGAAAAAAAAATCCTGTGGCCCTTTACCTAGATTTCCCAAATGTGGACATTTTGTCACATTTTCTTTCTTTTGTTCTCTATTTTCTTTGTAAGATACCTCTTTACCCCTAAGTACATAACTGGGTATCCTGAAAGTAAAGAGTCCATTTATATGACCATACCATAATTAAATCAGCACATTAGCAATATGACAATAATATTATCAATCTACAAACTTATTCAGATCTTATATATTGTACAAATAATGCCCTTTATAATCAAATAAAATCCCAGATCATCTATATCATTCAATTCTCATGTTTCCTTAGTCTGTCTTAATTTAGGACAGTCCATAATCCTTATATTTCATTGTACTAACTTAACAAATACAGATACAGACCAGTTATTTTGTAGGATCTTCCTTATTTGTGCTTTGTTTGATATTTTCCCATAATAAGAGTCAGACTGTGCATCTGGGGCTTGAATACTGCAGAAATGATCTTTGTTCTCAGTGTTTCATGCCAGAGGCTCATGATGTAGCTAACGATTGTCCCATGACTGCTAATGTTAACACTGGTCACCTAATCAAGGTGATGTCTCTAGGTGGTTAGACGGTGATGTTACTGTTTTTCTCCTTTGTAATTAATTAGCATAATTTCTGAGATACTTTGAGACTAAGCAAATGTCCTATTCTTTCTCAAAGTTTCACTCATTCTTATTGGCATCCACTCTTGATTCCTTCCTAAGTTAATTATTATTATTACAATGGTTACCAAGTATTAGCTTTCTGATTCTGACATTCCTTGTACATTTATTCGTTGGTCATTCTATAAAAATATCTCCTTCCTTCCTTCATCCCTCCCTCCCTCACTCTTCTCTTCTCTTCTCTTCCCCTTCCTCCCTTCCTCCCTTCCTCCCTTCCTTCCTTCTTTCTTCCTTTGCTCCTCCAACCCTTTCTTTATTTTAATAATGTAATTATGGATTCTTATTTTAAAAATTATAATCTGTTACTTCTCTTTTTTAAAAAAATAAAATTTGGTGTTCAGTCTCTTCAGCTTTGGCCACAAGGTACTTGAAGCTAATTCTATGGAAGAAGGATGTTTTCAGATATCCATCATCATTCTTTAAGTACTTTCTTACTTTAAAGATGCTCAAGGCTTATGTCTCCTTTTTTTTTTTTTAAGATTTATTTAGTTTATTTGAAAGGCAGAATTACAGAGAGGCAGAGGCAGAGAGAGTGAGGTCTTCCATCTGCTAGTTCACTCCCCAGATGGCCACAATGGCTGGGACTGCGCCGATCCAAAGCCAGGAGCCAGGAGCTTCTTTTGGGTCTCCCATGTGGGTGCAGGGGTCCAAGGACTTGGGACATCTGCTGCTGCTTTCCCTGGCCATAACAGAGAACTGGATCTGAAATGAAGCAGCTGAAACTCAAACCAGCACCCATATGGGATGTCAGCACTGCAAGCAGCAGCTTTACTGCTATACCAGCCCTGGAACCAACAGTTCTACAAGGAGTACTTGTTTATATTATTGGAGAATGTATTCCAAATCTGTGTTTGAGCTTTAGTCTGTGTTGTCTGGACTCACAACCACTGTGTTAACTATGTCACCTAAGCTTTTTTGCTCCTCTGGACTCAATGACAAAATGTTGATGACACCCCTGTGTCTATCCTGCTTTACTCCAATTTGTCTTCTGCTCTTCATTTTTTCTAAATCCTAGTATGTGGGAAAGCATTTGGCTCAGCAGTTAAGAGACTACTATGGGTGTCTGTGGGGAGCAATCCGGACTGGACTGAGTTACTGGAATTAAGACTTATTCTATGCATCTGCTCTCCCACAATATGGCGCTGGGAGAGAAGTAAACAGCTTCCGCACAGCTGCCTCCAGTTCAGCTAATAAACTGTAGGACTTGCTCCTGATTGGAGGAGAGCAGCGTACTCGGCGTGTGGGCAGCCGAGTTGGGATTGGCGGAGGAGGACTATAAAGGAGGAGAGAGACGGCATGCACCAGGAACATCTATGGGGAACATCTAAGGGGAACATCTAGCTGAAGGAACACCTGTGCAGCCCCCCAGAGAACCGGCCGGCGGTGTGCCGCTCCCCTGCGGAAGTGGGGAATGTGGCCAGGGGGAACTGCCCTTCCACGGAGGTGGAAGGGATAGTAGCCAACCCGGGAAGAACCAGCAGCAAACCCGGGGAGGGCCGAGCAGACGAAAGAACAGTACAGGGTCCTGTGTCGTTCCTCCACGAAGAGGGGGAGCGACAGTGTCCACATCCCATGTCTGAGTGCCTGGTTCAAGTCCCTCTACTTCTAATACAACATCCTGCTAATGTCTATCCTGGTAGGCAGCAGGTGATGGTTCAAGGACTTGGGTCCCTGGCAACCATGTTGTTAGACCCTCGGAGTGAGGATGCTAACACGTCGAGAGGCACACCCCAAAGACTCAGACTCCAGCCCAGCTGATGCAAAAGCAAGAGGATTTATTCGGTGTCTGCGCAGACGGGCCTCCTGAACTCGGGAGTCCGGAGAGCGCCCCCAGCACAAAGCCACACGGTTTATATACCCACAGCGACCAATCAAAAGCACTATAGTGTCCATGCACACAGCAGTCCAATCCGCAAGCTGATCATGTGAAGGGCATGTGTCTTCTATCCAATCAGCTACGGGATCACATGGGAGGCATGCACCTCATCGCCATTTTGTTGTTTACTTCTTTAGTAGTTCCTTTCCCTGCCAGCGCCATCTTGTTCACCCTGAGGGGGGACGACGTCTCGCTCTCTTTGTTCCCCTGGTGGGAGAGCGGCATCCCGCTTCCCACACCGTTATTTGAGTATTAGGAGGCATACAAACTGGGTTAGGTCTTAGCACAGCCAGGCACAAGTGTCACAGCTAGCTAAGCATAGGGTCCCTTATTTTATAGTTGCACCTAATTTTAGCTTTGGGGGAAAAAGTTTAGGGCTATAATTTTTAAACTTTAATTTTATTTGGGGCAAAGGTAACTTCTTGTTTTTAGTGGTATTGGCTTAGGTCACTCCATCTTGGTTTGATTTTTAAGGTTCTTCAATGTGAGACCTGAATTGAGTTCCTGGATCCTGGCATTAGTCCGGCACAGGCTTGGTTTTTGCAGACAACTGGGGAGTTTCACTTCAAGTAAAGTGAAAATATAATAAATAATTCCTTTAAAAATTGCTAATATGATCTTGTAAATATTTTGCTTATAAAATCTCTCTTTGTTGTCTTTTGTAATGGAATCTAAAACATCTTTCATATGCCTCCTGAGACCATGGCAGTATCTTCTCACTATATAGTCGTTACTGTCTTCCAGACTCATTGGCCTTGCTTTTGGTCCCATGAAAGTCCTAGTACAAGATTAACTGGTATTAATTTCTGGTATTATTGTTGGAATGATCCAAGTTTTATTTAGACTCAGTAGTGCCTTAATTAACTATATAATATTTTAAGCAAAAAATATTCTAAGTAAATATTCTAAGTAAAAACAATCACTGTGATATCTGCAGCTGAATCCTTTTTCTTATGAAAAAATATAGTCAGGCTATGTCCAACTTCTAAGACTTGGAATGGGCATTCAGTCTGCCACCCAATCCAGCATTATGCCACAAATGCTCTCAATTCCATTTTCTCTTAAGATAGGTAGGAGGGGAGCATAGTATGTTTGCACTACACTTAACAAAGCCTGCACTTTTTAAATCTTATTTTAGCACCATCCCTTTCTAAAGATTTTAAATTTTCTTCTAGACTAATTTTTAATAAACTTGCAACCACAGATGAGAAATAAAAACCCATATAAGAAGTGATTAAAACATAATGGACCATTTTTCATTTCCACAAGTATCCTGAATTCCATGGCAAACTAACAAATTTTAGCTTTTAGTAGGAAAATGGATATGAAGTGAGTAAAGAAAATTTTGCATTAGGGATGAAAATTACACATATGCATAACACCAATAAGAAAGATAATTACTGCAGCTTCACTTATTTGCCAGTGGACATTTGTTTGATATGAACACAAGTTCTTAGGAAAACCTGGTTCATTAGCCAAATGCCATCTAATGAGGATAATTTAAGGATTCAGAATATGCTGAGGCTTTTGTTTCCAGGCATTGTGATGTTGAGACTAGGATCTTTGTGTTTAAGGATCTTGAAATAATTCTAAGTTGGGACTTGGACTTTCAAAGAAAGCCCTGAAGCAATAATGGGAAATGAGTATTGATTATACTCCATTTATGAGTTTACGGTATGGTTATCTTCTCACACTTTTTAAAAAAGAGTGACATAACCATATGTGGCATGCATAGGAAATCATATGAAGTACACTACTATTATGAATAAAGCTCAATGAATTTTGACAAATGTACACACTCTTGCATCTATACCTGGAAGAAGATATGAAAAATTTCTAATGCCCCAGAAAACGCTCATGTGTATTTTTCTACTTGGTTTTCCCCACTTGGACCCATAACCACTACTCTAATTTATTTATTATAATGGAATAATACATTGTCCATATTTTGTGTTTTTGTGTTTGCCTTTTTATATTTAGTATACTAACTCTAAAAGTCACCCATACTATTACATGTATTAGTTGTTTTTGTTTAATTTTTATATAAATTTCCACTGTATGGAAATACTACCATTCATTTGTTCATTTTCTTGCTCAACACTAGACTATTTTCTTATTTAGGTCATTACAAATAAAGCTATTATGATCATTACTGTATACAGTTTTGGGGCTTTAGTTTATTTATCATGGCTATATATCTAGAAATGGAATTTCTGTGTCAAAGGTTTAATTTAGTACATACAGTACCATCAAACGGTTTTCTATTTTACTTAAGCATTTAATATTTTTGTAAGCAATGTGTGTGAGTTTCAGCTGTCATCAACTGCTTATATTTGGTATTGATGTTCATTTTAATTTTAGCCATTCTCACTTGTTTGTAACTTTTATTTTTTGGAAATTTTTAGCTTTGAATCTCACACGGTCTTTGATTCTGTATTCTCAGATCTAGTGCTTCTTGAATATATCTGGTCCCAGCCTCCTTCTTCAACATCACTTTTCCCAATGTACTTCATTGGGAATATGTGTGTTTGTGTTCAACACTACCCTAGTTTTATTTTTACTACTCTAGGGGCATTCAAACATTTTAGTCATCTGGATATACCTAAAAATGAAACAATGAAGTTATATATAATAACCATAAAAGTATGACTACTAACTTTTTAAATTAAAAGGTCATATAAAATATATACAGTTAAGTAAGTATATAACATAGAAAAAAATGCTGCTTCATGCCAGTATCATCTGCTTTCTGTGAAATCCCTGGGAAGAATTGGGCTGATGATATTTACACAGAGTGATGTAGAATAGGAACTGATTCTTAAATGAGAGCTAGTCTGTTTGTCACTGATTCAATGACTTAGAAGACTTAGAAGAAAATAGATATGACAATAGAGACTAAATTACTCAAGATGTAACAGGTGGAAAATTGTATCAATTATATATATATATATATATATTTTGACAGGCAGAGTGGACAGTGAGAGAGAGAGACAGAGAGAAAGGTCTTCCTTTTTGCCGTTGGTTCACCCTCCAATGGCTGCCATGGCTGGCGCGCTGCGGCCGGCACACAGTGCTGATCCAAAGCCAGGAGCCAGGTGCTTATCCTGGTCTCCCATGGGGTGCAGGGCCCAAGGACTTGGGCCATCCTCCACTGCACTCCCTGGCCACAGCAGAGAGCTGGCCTGGAAGAGGGGCAACCGGGACAGAATCCGGTGTGCCGGCACCGCAAGGCGGAGGATTAGCCTAGTGAGCCGTGGCGCTGGCCTGTATCAATTATACTTTATGGGGATCCAAAAAAATTTAAAACAGATTAATAGTTTTTTCTCAGATTTTCTATTGTGCCATGTCCTTGTGTCCACATATGTTTAGTGTCTCAGTAAGGCAAGTCTATTAAATGTGATTAATATTCTCTGCAGACTAGGGATCTTAAAGAGCCTTAGCACATCTTAATGGTCATGAACTCTCAACATGCTGTACTAAAGATAGAGATAGCATACTAAATCTATAATAACACCAGGATTTTCACTGGATATTTGAAGTAAAATTCTTCCATTTTTCTTTTCTTGCCTTCTGCTTCTTTATCTTAACCAATTGATTTGTGGAAAATACTAAATTTGCCAGCTAGTTACTTAAGTTCCATTAATTGAGGCATCACTACCACTTGCTATAAGTGTAGTTTCTCAAAGTAGGAGTATGACTAAAAAAAAACCAATGAGTTTATCATTATAAAATCCCACAAGACACACAGAATAGATTTTATAATAACCCACTGAAGTCCACTTTATTAGTTAAAAGCAACACGTTCTGTATTTGTCTTATCTTGGGACTAAAAGTATTGGCTTGACCAAGGAGATACATTATTGCTCTCATACAGAAATCAACAAACAATAAATATGAGCAAGGATGTGGGGGAAAAGGAACCCTGATCCACTGTTGGTGGGATTATAAACTAGTACAGCCATTGTGGCATTGTGGAAGACAGTATGGAGATACCTCAGCAAGCTGAAAATAGCTATTCCATATGACCCAGAAATCCCACTCCTGGGAATTTACCCAAGGGAAATGAAAACAGCATGAGTGATCTGCACTCCCACGTTTACTGAAGCTCAATTCACAATAGCTAAGATATGGAGTCAAGCCAGATGTCTATCAGCTTATGACTGAATAAAGAAATTATTGTATATATACACTATGGAATACTACTAGCCATAAAAATGAATGAAATCTTGACTTTCACAACAAAATGTGTGCAACTGGAAACATTATACTTAGTGAAAAAAGCTGGTCCCAAAAAGGCAAATAACATAGTAAATTCCCCTGATCTGTTGTAACTAACAGAGTACCAAAAATGTAATGTATAGGAGTGAAATTGAGATTTGATGATTGTTTACAGCCCTTTCTATCTACTGTTGAGGAACAGTATTTTTTCTTCTTACTATCTATTAAACTCTTTACTTAGTATAGATTAATCTTAGGAGTATGAAGTAAACTGAAAGTAGATCATTGTAAAAATTGAGAAGGGGCTGGCGCCGCGGCTCAATAGGCTAATCCTCTGCCTGCGGCGCTGGCACAATGGGTTCTAGTCCCAGTAGGGGTGCTGGATTCTGTCCTGGTTGCCCCTCTTCCAGTCCAGCTCTCTGCTGTAGCCCGGGAGTGCAGTGGAGGATGGCCCAAGTCCTTGGGCCCTGCACCCGCATGGGAGACTGGGAGGAAGCACCTGGCTCCTGGCTTCGGATCAGCATGGTGCGCCTGCCGCAGCGCGCCAGCTGTGGCGGCCATTGGAGGGTGAACCAACGGCAAAGGAAGACCTATCTCTCTGTCTCTCTCTCTCACTGTGCACTGTGCCTGTCCAAAAAAAAAAAAAAAAAAAAAATTAAGAGAAGGAATAAGAGAGGAAAGAGGAGGAAGTGTGGGAGCATGGCAGGAGAGAGGGTAGAGTTGGAAGTATCACTATGTTCCTAAACCTGTATATTTGAAATACATGAAAATGTGTATAATTTAAATAATATTTTAAAAGTTGAGGGAGAAAGATAAAATGGTTGTGATTAGCTCAGCAGTGATCTTGTCATTCTTCTTTTACCACCTCCTACTACAAAGCTTACAAGACTGGAACTTGTCTTCCCAGCGTCCTTTGCAACATCATGTGCCCTGATCATGTGGCCTAATCTGGATCATAAGATGTAAGAACGACTGTCTTCCATCCAAGTGCTAACTAGGTCTGACCATCCTTAGCTTCCAAGATCAGGTGAGATCAGTTGCCTTCAGGATGCTATGGCCATAGATGTAAGAACAACTATAAGCAGAGTTCCATAAAGAAAAAAAAGCAAGAACCAAATCCTCCAATTTACTAGAAAGCCAATGTTTCTTTTCATATAAATACAGCTAAAGGGGAAATCAGACTGGAGCACATTTACTGAAATCAGTAAACCTTACTACTGCCTGCTTGGGACTGAATTGTCCTGCCTTGGGCATGCATGGTAGATGTGAAAGAAAAAAAAAAAAAAGAAAATAACATGTGATTTGAAATCCAAAGGTCAGGGTGCATATTCTAAGTTAAATATGATGCTGGTCATGTTATTAACTATTTTGTAACCAAGTTTCTCCAGCCTAAAAATAAGAAATAATAATAGTAATACTTAAGGATTATTATGAAAATAACATGAGAAGATAATACATAAAATAGCTGTGTGTTGTGTGAAACCATCTGACAACAGGAGATATCACTCTCTGGGCTGTCAGGTAGAAACATGGAGGGCATGAAGGGCTGGGATGAGACAGGGTGAGCCAGTGTTCTTATTGTGCTCATTTTATAGGCCTTGCACATGATATTAGAGAATATCACATTTAATAATGAGTGAGTTTCTCAAAGTCTCCTTGAGCTGTTTGTAGATAAGAAACTGGGTTCACCTTCCCACTTTTCATTTTAATTGCTTTGGTTATAATAAAGAAACTGAAACTCACCTGTTCAGGGTTTATATCTGATGAGGGAAACATTATCTTTAAGTTATCTGATTAAGCATAATTTGAGTGGAAAAAAAAACAAAAAACCTGGCCATCAGTGTCTTGCTCCAAGGGCTCAGAGATGTCCCTCGGTTATACTTATAGTCTGATATAGATGAAGACATGAGCTGTGCAGATTTTTAGGAGAGGAGAGAAGAAGGTTTGGTGCACTGAAAAATGCTGGCCTGAAAATCTGGAAATCTGGATCAGCAAAAAGGAGGTGGGTGACTTTATTAACGCAGCCCCTTTTCTTAGAACTTCATTCTTCTGCGTGAGATGGATGGCTTTTCTTCGTATTTCTCATCCATGTCTATTCTCCAAGCACACAGTGTCTTTGTGATGTCCTTTAGGTCTCAGTTAAAATCTACTAGGAAAGGATACTAAAGCCATCCCTACTAAGGCATCAATAATTGATGGGGTTTCCATGATAAATGGGATTAAAATTTTAAGCTAAAGGAATGAAATGCCAGCTGTAGAATTCTAGGCAATAACCAAAAGGCGGAGCAGTCTTTTCAGAAGCAAAAAAACAACCTTCTTGTAGCCCACAATTAGAACTCTAGGATAGTTCTGTTTTTTTCCTATGCTGTCATCTGCCTTGAGTAGGAAGATAAACATGGGAGAAGTAATGGCGCTGGGTCATTCATCACAGAAGACAAGCCCTGTATGGGTGCAGAAAGAGGAAATAACCCATCTTTCTGGATTGGCTAATTTGTGCTCCAACTTCCTCTTCATGGGCTCTAAAATACTTCACTTAAATATCCATTTTTTTCTACCCTGAAAATAAAAAAAATTGTACAATTTTTTTTTTGACAGGCAGAGTTAGACAGTGAGAGAGAGAGAGAGAGAGAAAAGGAGAAAGGTCTTCCTTCTGTTGGTTCACCCCCCAAATAGCCACTACCGCTGGCGCGCCGCGCTGATCCGAAGCCAGGAGCCAGGTGCCTCCTCTTGGTCTCCCATGTGGGTGCAGGGCCCAGGGATCCGGGCCATCTTCCACTGCTCTCCCGGGCCACAGCAGAGAGCCGGACTGGAAGAGGAGCAACCGGGACAGAATCCAACGCCCCGACTGGGACTAGAACCCGGAATGCCAGTGCCACAGGTGGAGGATTAGCCTAGTGAGCCACAGCGCCAGCCAAAATTGTACATTGCTAAAAGACAGAAGGCTTGACTCAGTATGATAGGTCCCTGGACCAGCAGTCAGGATTGAGCCACTTGGGAACTTGTAAGAAATGCAGTATCCCAGGCCACCCTGGACTCACTGAATCAGAATCTACATTTTAACAAGCTCCTTAGGGGATTTTCAGTTTGAGAAGCTCTAGATTCATCTATCAAGACATTTATTCCCTAGTAATTAAAATCCCTGTAAAGTGTCACCAAAAGCCCTTTTCTCTAATTTAAGTGGTTCTTCTTGCAATGCTGCATTTATCCTCTGGCTACTAATACACAGTTGTCAAATCCTGCAGGCCCATTCAGAATTGCTGTGGAGCCCAGCCTTACATATTTAGTTCTTTTAATGTTTGCTCATAAATCAAGTCTTCCATCCCCTTAATCAATCTAGCAACTCTCCACTGAATTTGTAGCAATTTGTCAACATCTTCCTATATCTGAGAAGCTCTAGGCCTGAATGTAATTTTCTATGAGGGGACACGGATATTATTTACAAGACTTAAAATTCCTCTAAGATATGTGGTCAAGGATAATAATCAAACAAAGTGAAGGCAGTATATGTGCAAAGACTAGATAATCAATTAGAGATCCATTTGACAGTAGCATCATTACTGTGGTCATCATCATTATAAACTGCAAGAGCTTTCAACCTCTTATGTGTAGATGTAGTGCTAGGTGCTAAGGATATTTAGAGGTTTCTCACTCCTTATAGAAGTTTGTATCCTGTTGGAGAGAGATATTTGTAATAAAATAAGTACTAAGAAACTTCAGAGAAATTTATACTATATATAAAATAAGTGGTTGAGATTTAGTAGAGGGAAGGAGATTATTGAGGACCAGATCTATTTTTAAAATATATTTTTAAAAATTTATTCATTTACTTATAACAGTGACAGAGAAAAGGGTAGATATCTTTCATCTATTGATTCACTCCCTAAATAACTGCAATTGTCAGGGCTGGGCCAGGATGAAGTTAGGAGCCTGGAACTCCATCTGTGTCTGGCTCTGGGCTCAGATCATCTTCCACTGCTTTCCCAGGTATGTTAGCAGAGAGCTGGGTTGGAAGTGGAGCAGCCAAAACTCAAACTAGCCCTCTGATATGGGATGCTATCATTATAAGTGGCAGCTTAAACCTGCTGTGCCACAGCATCAACCACAGATCAGAGCTCTTAGAAAAGTTTTAGGAGGCCTTAAGAATCTTTAACCATCTAGATTAATGGAAAAAAGTATAAAGGATATTCTTGGAAGAATACATATACTAAAAGTTTGATTCTAAACCAACAGAACTTTGACTTTTTTCTTTATAGACTTATGTTCTAAGATTGAAAATTTCTCCTTTTTACCTCTGCATTTTCTCTGTCCTCCAAATATTTTTAGTAACTATATATTACTTTAACAAGATAGACTAAATGATATCTTATGAAGAACAGAGAGAAATCTACCTTACGATTTACATTTCTTTAAATCATGCCATCTCAGTCAAAAGAAGGTGAAGAATTTAGCAAAGAGTGAAGAAAAATACCATAGTCCCCTTAGTTGTGCTTCTGTCCTCTTCAACTTGGAATCAAGAAAGGAGTGGCGTAACATAGACAGCCTCTAAAGAGATTTTACAGTGAGAAAGTGGAAATGAGGCCCAGGGGACCTCAGTTCCGACAGTTGGTCCTGCTGGAATCAAATTGAATGACATTGGATGTTACTTATTCTCTTGTATGCCAGATGATATATTATGATTGCACTGTGCTTCAAAGGGGCTAATTGGGGTAATATGACCTTAGTATGAGACCTGTAGCTTCCTGAGCTAAATGTGTATTCAGTGATGCCAAATTACTGCCTGACTTATTGTTTGAGTCCACACATATGAGTATGAGATGGGCCTATATTAATATTTACGCAAAAACAGTTGGTATTAACTGGAACTGTCCCTAGCCATCAGTTTGGGTTCAGTCAGCCCAGTTACTGGAGACCAGATCATCACCAGAACTGTTTTTGAGAAAAAGAGGTGTTCTTTTTCAGCAATGGAGCAGATTTTTTGGCCTCCTGAGACTGATAATTTTATCGCACAGCATAAGCAGTTCTGCCCAGAAGCCATGTTTTCTGTGTGAAGGGCTTCTGAGCATGTGAAGTGAGAGACAGGATTTTGCTGCATGTGCCGATTTTCTAGTCTCTCCTTCTCACCTCTGCTCTTACAGACTGAGTTGAGCCTACTCTCAAGGCCACAGAATAGACTGATGCATATTCTAATTCCTAAGGCTTCAGGGCAATAACTCAGGCTGATTCCTTCTGCTACAATAACAAGGTTTATTTTATTGCAAGTTGGAGGCTGTTTGAGACCTCAGCAGGAGAGTATGCTCCATCCCTTGGCTCAAATAGGCTAAACATCTGCTGTGTTTCCTCCAACTTTCTCCTTATCTTTGCTTTATTGTTATTACTCTCAGAAGGCCACTGAGCAGGAGTTGGTGGGAGGAAGAATCCAAGTGACATTTGTACCATTATTCAGCACATTTAGGCAGTTTATTATCGGGGAACTCATTCTCCCTAACTTCCCAAGGAGCATAATCTGAAATAATATTAACATATTAAGCACATAACATGAGGCTGCATTCATTAGTGAAGTGTCCAGATCTCCTACAAACTGTGTTTCTAAAATTGTGATCCAAGGTGATGGTGTGTGTTACCTCCATGCAGTGAGAATGTGGAAGTCCAGTGGGTAGCTAGGCATGCAAGATGCCTAGAAACAATCTTGTTCAGTGTGCAGAAGAAAAACGTAGAGTTTATCTTCCTGAACCTGAAGGCCTGCCATGGGGAACAGGCATGCATTTGTATTAGTAATGAGCCAGAAGACAGGCTAAAAGCAACATAAAATGTAAGTCCTTGACAGTGGACCTGAGTCCAGCCTATGCATATGTGAAGCATTTTAGAAAAGGCTTGTTGTGAGGGTTTGAGGAAGTTGCTATCCTGAGTGAGTGAAATGTGTCAGGAAATCCAAATCTGGGGTTTGGTGGTAGCTAGTTCTCATCTGGAAACCCATTTGAACCTACAACAATTCCTTGTCCCAGCTGTTGGGTTACCACTCTCTACATACTTGTATGTACTTTCTATTCTATTTTGTTTAATATACTAACTGGTAATCTCTTTCAAATATCAAGAATATTTCTTCAAGTTTTAATTGTGAACATTTTTGATTACCACCCAAATATCCATTTCTTCTTCCTGACCAAGCTTAGATTTTGCTCAGGTTTCTCTCCTCTGTTATACTGCTGAGTAATACAAGAAAAGCTGAGCCCATCTCCAGTATCAAAGATGGGTTCTTGGGCTGGCACTGTAGCTCACTTGGTTAATCCTCTGTCTTGCGGCGCCAGCATCCCATATGGGCACCAAGTTCTAGTCCCGGTTGCTCCTCTTCCAGTCCAGCTCTCTGCTGTGGCCCCGGAAGGTAGTGGAGGATGGCCCAAGTCCTTGGGCCCCTGCATCCACATGGGAGACCGAGAGGAAGCACCTGGCTCCTGGCTTTGGATCAGCGCAGCGCCGGCCGTAGTGGCCATTTGGGGAGTGAGCTAGCGGAAGGAAGACCTTTCCCTCAGTCTGTCTCACTGTCTATAACTCTACCTGTCAAATAAATTAAAAAAAAAAGAAAAAGATGGGTTCTTATTAGTCAAACTCATCATGGTGACTTCTTGCCAGTGATCTGGGAATTGGAAGATGACCCACATCTGGCCTGTGAGACACATGAAGAAAATGGTTTGAGGCCTTTCCAAAGATTCTCTTATGAGAAAAGAAAAGTGTCAGTCTCTCCTTTCTCAGAAAGCAAAGGAGGAATCCAGGCCTCCTTGACTGTTGGCTTGGAGGAAATCCAGCCTGAAGGAAATCCACAATGAGAAGAGGAAAGAATCACAAATGGAGCTAGAATTCTAAAAGCTTGTATCAAGACAAAGGGCCTGCTAGCTCTGAGTTTCTAGGAAATCAGTGCAGTTCCTGACTGAGCTAATTTGAGTTGAATTTCTACTTTTTGCATCTAAAAGCTTCCTAACTTGCAAGCTAATCCTTTAGGAGTTGATAATAAGGGACTTAATTCATCATCCATCTTCACTTACTTTTAATTTACTTTTGTCTTGAACTTTTTACTTCAGTATCTTGACACCTTTTGAAAGAACTGATCGTCTTAGGTAGTTATTGATTGCAGCTCTACTCAGCTCTGGTTTCTGAAACTGAGAGACTTACAACTCTTGGTACATTATAAAAGTAAGTTAATTCTGGTCTTCTTTGACAGTTTTCTCTTATGGAAACATTTTCCTTTTCATGATAACGTTCTAAATGGCAATAAACACAGTCTAAGATTTCACTAGGAGTATCCTCTAGTGGTATAAGCAAAATTACTTTGTATCTTATTTCTAATTGTCATTTCCAGATTTTGTTGGATTTCTAGGTCACAAAATTCATAGTCAGAAAACATGTATTGAAGACCCACTCTGAACAAGGAATTGTACTTTTTGTGGGGGACACAGAGTGATATGACATAGTCCCTGCACTCAAGAAAGTAAAATATTGGGCCATATTTTCGGAGGATAGCAGGTTTCTTTTAGCAGTTATAGCCAAAATTCTATGACCCATTATTTATTTTTAAAAGATTTTTTCTATTTATCTGAAAGGCAGAGTTGCAGAGAGGGAGAAATAGAGATAGATAGAGTGATAGATAGATTGATTTTCCATCTGCTGGTTTACTCACTGAATTACCACAGTGTCTGGGGCTGGGCCAGGACAAAGCCAGGAGCCTGGAACTTTATTAAAGTTTCCCATATGGGTAGTAGGGGTCCAAGTAATGGGGCCATCATATGTTGCTTTCCCAGGTGTATTATCAGGGAGCTGAATTGGAAGTGGAGCAGCCAGGACTCCAATCAGCACGCATATGAGATGCCAACCACATGGGTGATATGGTTGATACACCACAATGCTAGCCCTCTAAAACCCATTATTTCCATCAGGATATGGTGTTTCTGGGCCAGTTGTTTGGTGAAGAAACGTAAGTCCTGAAAGATAGGGAGCATGTCTTCACCTCACTCTAGAAAAGGATATATAAAAGAAAACATGCATTTCTGAAGTCACCAGAGCTAAGAAATAAAATAAACATGTACCTTTTTGCCTTTCTTGGCATATTTAAGCTGGTGAAATTTTCTTCATATAAACCTTCCAAGGTTTTACAAATTTAGTATCTTTTGCTTGAACTGTCAGATTTTCTTAAATGACCATTTACTATAAAAGTAATCCCCTGACTATTGAAATAAATGTGGAATTAACATTATTATAGCCTTTGCAAAGGCAAAATATTAGTGAAATGTACCTTGCAATAATGTCAAGCATTCTAATTAATTAGAATGAAAATGAATATGCTAATTTACTAGAAACAATTGCCATTCTCTGAAGCTCTAAAAATATTGTAGTTGTAAAAATTATAATTTGTTCTGGAATAGCTGAAATGTGTGAGGCCTAATCTGTAATGCCTTGTAGCCAATGAAGCTGTGGCAGGTTGCTGCCATTGATTAAATGTAGTAGCAGAGCTGGAGCATTTAATCAATCATAAAAGCCACTTTAATGCATTGTATCACTCCAAAGTTGGAGCGATTAGTACAATTGTACTGTAGGCCAGAATGCAAAATGAGGAACAAAAAAAAAGAGGGTAGGCTAGGAAGGAAAAATGAATGTCTTCCTTCTTTGTCCAAGTCTTCCTGTCTCAAGACATGCTAATGGATAGCTTTGTGTGCATTTTGTGCATTATTTTAGCCACATAGATATGAGAAAGCAACCAGCATTTGCAATGGGTAGAGCTATGCTCGTACACAAGAGAGTAGATATAAGTAAGTATAATAGTTTGAGATAGGAAATAATCATGCATTTTTTTAACAATGATGAATATTTTGTAGTGTGTCACTTCTCCTGAAAGTTACCTAATTCCTAACTGAATGAGAATTTCTGATGTTATTCATATCATAGCTATGGCAAAGAAACAAAGCTCTTGTCAGAAGAAGAAAGAAGAGGAAATGAGGCAAAGGAGAGGGGAAAAAGGGGGGGGATGAGGTAGAAGAAGCACTGAGGTTCCATGTAATTGATTTATTGGATTTGATATGATAAACAGTCAATGCTAGGAATCATCATGCAACACAGAATGATCTGAAATCAAGAAAAGTAGTGAGGAAATGAATCAACCATATAACAAAACAAGATAGATGGATAGTCTATTTGGAAAGAGGGATGATGGTTTTGCTTGGTCCAATCTGAGACAGAATTATAGTGAATGTCATAATCATATGGCATTCATAAGTTAAAACTTGCCTTCCATATATATAATATTTAGTTCATAAATGTTTTAAAACTTATTTATTATTTATTTATTTAGAGTGGCAGAGAGAGACAGACAGAGATAGACAGACAAAATTCCCATTCAATGATTCATTTCCCACATGGCTGCAACATCTGGGGCTGTGGTTTGCCAAACTGAGGTGCCAGAATTCAATCATGAGTGGGTGCTTCTGACCCAGTCACTTAAGCCATTACCCTCTGATGCCTTCCAAGGTATGTATTAGGAGGAAACTGAAGTAGTGAATTTGAAAACAGAGCTGAGAATTTGAACTAGTTATTCTGATGTTGGGCACAGGCATCCCAGGCAGTATCTTAACTGATATGTCAAATGCCCAACCTAACTGATGTGCTTATGACATGATGTCCAATGACTGTATGTATTTGGTTAATTCCTTTGTGATTTTTCAAAATATTAGGGTAAAAGAACCATTAAAGGAGTCATTGAGAAGTTTCAAAAACAGTAGGATCAAAATTGACATTTGAATTTGAAGCTGTGGATTCTAGAATTTATAGAAAGCCAAATATTACCCCTGATAATTGACCTTTTACCATTCTGCAGCATTTACTGACAAAATTTTTATATCTTCATAGAGCCAAACTTAAGGGGAGTTTGGCTTCTCGGGATTGTTAGGGTAAACCTGCCCTGTGCCTTCAAACTATGTTTATCACTCCTATTTTTGCTCAACGATTAGCCAAACATTTTGGGATATATTGTGGTTCTTGATTATTGATCACACTCTTATTTCTTCATTATTTTTCCATGGATGCTGGTTTTGATTGCACAATGATAGGCATACAATAAGCACCGTATAAATACTTAAAAAAATCAATTCATCGGGTTTGAAGTTTTCAGCTAGTACTGAGCATGATAAATGATCATTGTCTTCAAGCAATTGATAATATTATTGAGAAGACAATGTTCATATACATGTAGACAACTTGGGTAATAGAGCACGTAGGTACAAATTATGAAATAAAATTACTGTAAGAGCTGGGAGAAATTCATAGGCAAACACGGATAGTGAGACCTAATGTGGTCATGATAACTTCAGGGAAAAGGTGGGATTAAACTGAAACCATCACAATGGGCTTGCTTAATGAAGAGAAATAGAAAAATTGATTAAGGAAACCCACAGAGACATCATTAGGTGAAGAGGGTTCTCAGTTTTGTATCCAACAACTGATAATAAAGATTCAGAGATAGTTAGGAGCATAATAAAAGGCAATGCCTTCAATAAACTCAAAGGCCACTCATAACTGTTGGGTGGTGTTTTCACACAGAAAAATTGCAATGTCAGTATTTATAATATGATGCCTGCCTGTTAATGTATTACTTTTGATGAAACAGGTTAGCAATGCTAAGGAAAATCTGGAGAGAATGGCACAAGGGAGTTAATTTGTTTTAGGATAAATTAAGAAGTGACTATTGGTATACAAGGGACTGTCCTGAAAGCACTGAGTATTTGAAGACAGTGTGGGATCATGGGGGTGGATAGGGATAAAGAGAGCTGATATTCTTTCTGGAGCACTTCGTATAGGCTTTGGCTGTCCCTAGACATGGTTGAAACATCTGCCTCTTAATTTTCATTCTCTATCTTTTCATTTTAGAATTAGAACCTCTATGTTTTAGCCAAATCCATAGCTTCGAAAATAAAGATAAAAATTTCTAGCTTTGCTTGAACTTAGTTACAGCCATTTGTCCAAGTTTTGGTCAATGAGATGTGAGGAAATTCATGTATTGAATTTCCCTGTCATACCCATGTTTCTTTGCTGTGAGCTTGAACATGGATGTGCACATGTGCCATCTTGAACCGCAAGGACAGGGCACCATCCTGGAAAGAGCAGAGTCACAAGCCAGAGTCTATAGCTGGGTTGTGTCATGTGCTATTGCTGAGCTCACTGACAGATGTAGATGCAAAGAGAAGTGCACTATGTTTTAACCTCAGACACTGTATTTTGGGGTTTCCTTAATGCTATGGTTGTTGATAAGAGGTTTATATTTTGATGAGTGCTTACTACAGTCCTGTTGATCACTTGAGTAAATTAAAGAAATGTATTTCAACATACACACAGAGCATGTGGTTTTATCACATTTTTTGGTCAATAATTTGGTTTTGTTCTTACCTTCAGACATAATTCACTCTGCAGGAAGGATGTGAGCCTCACTACTCCATCTATATTTTTGCCTTATTTATTCATATTAATACTAGAGTAATGTAGCACAAATGTATGACTTTCTGTTTGTTTGTATGACTGCCTTAGACACTACAGAAATATAGCAACATATTTCATAGTCCTTAGTTTGAAACTTCTTTGGTATCAGCTTTAAGACATTGGGGCATGTAACTTCTTTACAGGGTTTATCATGTTTCTACTTTGAACTTTCAAAAAAAACAAGGGAAGGAAATAATCATTTGCAAGCAGCTGTTGTGTGGGGTCATTCATGTCAACCAAATCATCTCACATCATCTCACACAGTGACACTGAGGCTTGTTCTCTGTTGAGATTCATAATTTCATTTCCATGACTTCATTAACACCAAATAATTGATGACTATGACATTTAAAAAGGAGTGGGTGTTGAAGTCAGAGAAGTACAGTGTTGGGTGGTATTTTCAAGGGTACAAATACATTTCAAAAGTCATTGGGTGTGAGATCTTGCTTTGTTTTCTTTTCTTCCACCACCCACTAATTTCAGAGTCATTTATGATTTAGGAAAATGATTAGCAACCTTGCAAGAGTACTCATCAAAGCCAGTAAGGAAAGAAGCATGAGAATCTAGACTCAAAGGGAGGACAATGTTGTTTCAGTGAGGTTTATATAAGCACAGGCTCTGAACAAATTAGCAGTGGGGAATGTCTGAGAAAGTGGTTCCTGGGTCATCAAACTCCATCAGAAGCAAGAGCAGTGGCTATGCTATTATTGTAATATGAACAAGATAAAAATTCCCAGACAAAAACATTTTTCTTCCATGAGTTTTCTAATTGAAATAAAAATGCATATTATTCTCTGACCATATTTTCATTTTCTATCTTTTATCATCCTCCCTCCTCTTATTGAAGAAATAGCACGTGCACGGTCATCAGGGCTTATACAGTGTGAGGGAGTCAAGGTTCAGTAATGCTAAAGCACTGTGGGGTGGAGAAGTGCATGCCTGTGAAGCTACCTGTTCTGCTGCCTCAGAAGCAGCCCTGCTCAGTCTTCATACTCAGCAAGGTGCCCAGCAACAACTCAATGACATGCAAGTATATCAAGTAGATTTCCTAATTTATGTCTGTGGGATTTGCAAACTTCACCATAATGTATTCTGAAAATTTTGCATCCTTTCGACAAGATATATTGAATTTCAGGCCCTGGACTGTGATTGATCCCAACACTGGGGTAATATATTAGACTGTCGCACAGTATCTGACAGGCTTTTATTATGGATTTAAAAAAGGCTAGCATACAGGGTGAAAATCCTCAAAGGTCATTCTTAGAAAAAGATTTTAAGCTTTGAAATTGGGTATAAAATGGAGAGGTGTTTCCACTCACAGTGTGGGCAATAGTAAACACATTGTTTTGGCTCTGGCTGTCTTCATCAAAGTGTGGGATGCCTGTTTGGAGAGAACTGTCCTAACCCAAGGTCATGAGATTCATTCTCCAGTGGGAGAAATTGATCTTCTTATTCCTGTTCTATTGCTTTAAAGTGCTTGTAAATGAGGCCAGTCTACTTCAAATAAATATTCTTTGCACCTAGTAGACTCCAGAGGACTGTTGATATGCCGTGTTACTAAAGGCATCCCTTGGAGAAATTGTGACAGCAGCAAAACTTAGATTTTGCCTATTTTTCTATCCTAATTCCTTACTGTCTCAGATCTCTGTCTGATTGCCTGGTCTTAGAAATTTCTACAAAGAATACTGGTAATAACACACCATATGACTACTAACAGGGATTTAATCAATGTCTTGAGGATTAAAAGCCCTAGACCTCGAAGGAATAAAACTGTAATGATTGAATGAAAGCCTGTTTGTTTAATGTTTTGGGAAAGAAACTAAGACATGGGACCCATAAATCAAATTGTTGGCAGGCTTACATCCAGCCTGGCTGACCCATTTCCTCCCCTGGGATAAAGAAAACAATGCTGATAACCGATCAAGAGTGCCAGCTGCATTTGAGGACATCATGTGTATTAAAATAAATTATCTTAGGGTGGCTGTGCTGAGCCCACTCTTAGTCAGCTCAGTCAACTTAGAAATGTGGTTTCTTCATTGGGTTGGAGAAGTTAGGGAAGATGATTTCATCTGGTACCTTGAAGTCTTATTTTTTCTTCTGTGGTGCACAGGGAAATCAGTGAGCAAATGAGGGTGACAGTAAATGTGGGAGCCCTAGTGAACTTCCTTAGTGTATGTCAGTCCATGTGAGAGAAGCAGAGGTCTTTCTCATGGATGGATATTTGATGCCATTGTTAAGAAGCTGGTTGCGGTATCTGCATTTCATGTCACTGTGCCTGGGTTTGGGTTTCGGTTCTGCTACACATCCCAGCTTCATGCTAGTGCACGCCCTTTGAGGCAGCAGGTGATGGCTCAAGTGCTCGAGTCCCTTCTACTCATGTGGGGAACCTGGATTGAGTTTCTGGCTCCTGGTTTCTTGTAAGCATTTGGGAAGAGAATTAATGAATAGGGGCACTCCCCTCAAATACACAAATAAATAAAAGCAAATTTTAATTTTAGAAAGATGTTTTAGGATAATTAAAAGGAGATATGGCTACAACTCCTTTGAATTTCTAGTATTCTTGCTCACTACTTTGAAAGAACTGATTCTAATTTGACTGCCTGGATACAGTTTTGTAGAAATGCTTAAGGTGTTATACTTTACAACAGGTATAGTGTCAAGTGTGTGGTAAAGTTACCCTGTTTTATTTGGGCAACAATCAAATTTTAGGATGGTAAAAGGAAATGATTTCGAACTAATCAGATATTTCCCCCACGTCATCAGGTTCAAACTTTTAAAAATAAAACCATTTCTAGAAAACATACATTTTTTTAAAAAAATAAATTTATAGAATACTATAAGGAATATTCTCAATTTGTGGATTCCCAGGCTCAGAAAGAGGAGCTGGCATAAAGCTATGCGAGAATATCACATTTAGTTTAGTATGCAGGGGGAGAATCTCAAATCCTAGGCCTGAAGATAACACATTTACTTATTTATTTACTTACGTGTTTACTATTTATTTTTGGAGCTAGCACTTTTAAAAAGGTAAAGGAAATCTGCCTTCCTTTTATATAAATGTAAAAAAGATTTTAAAAAAGCAAATCTGCCTTTTCCTTATATGATTTGAGAAGTGAAAGTAAGGTCTCTTTAACAACAATATTTATGGATTACAAGATGTTGAAACTTTAAGGGTCCAATTAAGTGATGATGTTATGATAAAACACATGAAAATATTGTAGTGTACTTCTACAAACCTTTGTATATGTTCAGTCTCTTCTAGATTTTATCATTATTTTTTCAACATAATATTTACATGTACACAGTACTTATAGAGTATTTTCTCATTATTTACTAATGTGCCTTTTTCTTTGTTTGACTGGAACTCCATGAAAGTAGGGACTGAGCTTGAAGATATTTAACATTCTATTAAGAATTTCACTTTGGCTACTAGAGATAAATAAAGTAAAACAAGTTTTATTTTACACATAGAAAACAAGTTTTATTTTATACATAAAAATTTTCCTTTGGAGATTTTTCTTCTATTCAGAGGAAAATAGCAGCCATGGCAAATCTAATATTCAGGAGTCAAGTAGTAAGTAGTTTTGTCTCCAAACTGTAGTGTAGATCAAAGCCATTACATTTAGAAAAACTGAACTGTGACAGAATTTGAAGACTGGTTCCATAATAATACCGCTCAGTCTCATCTTGTACCAGATTCCCTGAGCTCAGGTGATTGCTGTGATCCAACTCAGTCATTCAAATGTACCTGAATGTACTTTGAAAAGTGTATGAAACATAAGAACACAGACATGTACAGGTTTGTGGAAAGTATATTCATGGGAGCACTTCCTTCTCAATCATCAATACCCAAGTAGCAGCAATTCAGTCATTCTGGTGTTTAGCACCATAGTTAATTAAGATTCTCATTTTTCTGGGTGTTAAGCAGTAAATGGCACTGTCAGTGGGATTTCCATTTGACCACCTTTGTTCACATTTGGTATCAGAGTGATGCTAGCCTCCTAAAAACAATTTTGCAGGGTTCCCTTAGTGGTGTGGATGAATGTCTATTTTTGATTTAGTTAAGCTAAGAATAGATTCTGTTATTTGCAACTGAGAACATTCACCCACAAAAGAACTGTGACAAGAATACTGGCAGATAGGATATTCACAAAGAAATGGGAGTCTGAGATGAGCTCTCTGATCTGGATTGGAAAGGATCCAGTTACTTTTAAATGGTGAGGATTTCTATTATTTCATATCATCCAGTGAAAACTGCTTTACCTAAACTTTTGCTTGTGGCCACCAGAAATGAAAGAATTCTTTTGACAGACTGAAAGAATCCTGCAATTGAACATTATAGTCAGCATAGTTACAATGGGAAAATGGACTACTCCTAACAAAATTGAAGAGCTTAAAGAGAAAAGTGACTCTAATTGGACTCAATTAGAATCAAGGAGTTTCTGTGACTTACCTAATACAGTCTCCTCTAGCTCTAGGGCTGATGTGGACAAAAGCAGCCACAGGATCTGGTCATGTAGGTGGCAGAATTATAACATAGCTTAGATTTATAGCTTCACCAGGTCTCTCAGGCAAAAATGGAAGGCATTACTTGGTAAATAACTGGATCTGGCAGACTTGAACTTGGGACATTAGTAGATTCTGAATAACTCCAACTTCCCTCCTAGAGCAGCAAAAGCAGTCTGTCAGATAAGGCTGATGGTGTAAAGTTTGAAGACATTGTAATAACAGAATGTTAAGTACAACAAGGCATTGTACAAAACAGGATGCTTAAGTCTCTTCTGCCCTACTACACTACCCAATATTGTGAATTTGGCATAGGTACAAGGAATTTTGGATTTAGTGAGCTAGGTCAAACTAGGCCAAACAGCTTGGAGTGAACTTAATAATTACACATATTACTAAAACTGAAATAAATAGGAGGTTATTTAAATGAAGTAACAGAACTGCTTTAGTTTAATGTAAAGAAAGGAATCCAAAGTGATAGGAGGGCCTGGGATTTAGAATAAGTGAATTATGTGTGACTGGTTCATCATTTCAAAATATCCAGACCTTCCTGCATGAAGGCTTAGATGATACTCATTTTAACTTAGTGTAACAAAATACCTTGGTTGAGGGAAGTTTTAGAGGCTTTAAGAACTATTTGAATGACTGTGCTTTCTTTTTTTTTAATAAATTTGTATAATTTTTTTTGGAGACAGAGAGAAAGGTCTTCCTTCCATTGGTTCACACCCCAAATGGCTGCTTCAGCCTGTGCGCTGCGCCAATCCGAAGCCAGGAGCCAGGTGCTTCCTCCTGGTTTCGTATGCGGGTACAAGGCCCAAGCACTTGGGCCATCCTCCACTGCTTTCCCCGGGCCACAGCAGAGAGCTGGACTGGAAGAGGAGCAACCGGGACAGAATCCGGTGCCCCAACTGGGACTAGAATACTAGTGCACCATAACCTTCTTGACTTGGGCTGTGACAATGGGTATGTGCCTGATTTTGTCCTCAGGAATCTTCTTCATTACATAAGTATCAGGACAACATGTGGTCTTTCAAATTCATGACTTCATGTTGTAGGGCCAGATAATCAAAAAGTAAGGTTCTCCTAAATAATTTTGAAATACACATATGTGTTTGCCATCTGAATGAAGTTGTTGGGTGATATATGATATGAGAGATATGGGTTAGAGTACAAAAGGACACAATTACAAATGTCATAAAACTGAATGTTGAAATCTCAAAAGTTAAAAATTCTGTAAGATGAAAATCTTAAAAACTATGGGGCTGTGTTGTGGCACAGCCATCACCTCTAATGCTAACATCTCTATCCAGTTGCCTGCTAATGCATTGGGAAAGCAGTGAAATATGGCCCCAGTGCTTGCACCCCTGCTACCCATGTAGCAGACCCTGTTGAAATTCTAGATACCTGACTTTGTTATGGCCCACGTCTGACGGTTGCAGCTATCTGGGGAGTGAGATGGAAGATCTCTCTCTCTGTCTCTCCATCTCTCTGTATAATCCTGCCTTTCAAATAAATAAATATTTTTTAAAAAAAATCCTAAAAACATAATTATTGTAAAAGCAGTAAAAATTATTTTAAAAACATTTATTTACATTTTCAAAAGAATTTATTTGAGAAACATATAAGAACAAAACAGAGGGGTCGGCACTGTGGCACAGTAGATAAAAGCCGCTGCCTGCATCATTGACATCCCATATGGGCGCTAGTTCATTTCCTGGATGCTCCAATTTCAATCCAGCTCTCTGCTGATGTGCCTGGGAAAGCACCAGAGAATGGCCCAAGTCTTGGCCTCCTGCACCCATGTGGGAGACCCAGAAGAAGCTCCTGGCTTGGGTCTGGCCCAGCCCTGGTGGTTGTATCCCTTTGGAGAGTGAACCAGTGGATGGAAGACTCTGTCTCTCCCTCTTCTCTCTCTGTAGCTTTGGCTTTCAAATAAATAAAATAAATCTTAAAAAAAGAAAAGAACACTTCTTAGGCAATTTTACACAAAAATAGGTAATAATAGCATATATTTGATGTCATAAATGTTCAGGTATACTAACAATAGTGTATATAACAATTGTCAGCAGATAGACAACATGCATAAAAACAGGTCAAAAAGTGAAATATATAAATATGTATCATTATGTTTGGTAATTGTGTGTACCTGACTTTATAAATGCAATCATCTGAAATACTGTGGCAGACAACCTAAGTGTTTGACAAGGTTAATCTAAAATTGTGATGGATCACTAACCACATATGCAATTATCCAAAGAATTAGCTCTCCAAAAGTTTATATTTCACAAATGCAGGCATACAAAAAGAATATATCTTCATTTATGGAGGACGTTTCAATGTTTTTATGAATACACATATTGTTTATGCATAAAGTTAGTGTTGGGAGAGTGCACTTTCATGGAGTCAAATGCAGGGAAAAAAGTGTAAGCATCTGTGCCTCCAGTATTGGAAACGATACAAAGCTAAAAATAAATAGGATAGCAAATTGCAAAAAAAAAATAATGCTGGCAATTTAAAGTAGGAGAAAAGTAACTAGAAATTTAAAAACAATCCCAAAGCCAAGCCACTCTGGCAAAAACAAAACAAAACAAAACAAAACAAAAAAAAAAAAAACAAAACAAAACAAAAAAAAAAAAACAACCACAAACCTAAATGAAAGATCTCTGTGAGTGAGATCCCAGTGGAAAAAACAGGTCTTCAAAGAAGGAGGTACCTTTCTCTAAAGGGAGGAGAGAACCTCCACTTTGACTATGACCTTGTCTAAACAAGATAAGAGTCGGAGAACTCAAGGGGCTTCCATAGCCTTGGAAACTCATGACTGGTGCATAGGGAGATTACTGATGTCATAAACAGGAGTGTCAATTTGTAAAGTCAACAACAGGAGTCACTGTGCACTTACTCCTTATGTAGGATCTCTGTCCTTAATGTGCTGTACATTGAGGCTTAATGATATAACGAGTACTCAAACACTATATTTCACTTTGTGTTTCTATGGGGGTGCAAACTGTTGAAATCTTTACTTAATGTATACTAAACTGATCTTCTGTTAAAAAAAAAAAAAAGAAGAAATTAGCAATTCCCAACTTGACTCTCGCTGGGATTAAACATGACAATAGGTCTGATCTGATTTCATCATCATTTAAAAAATCATCTATTTTTCACTTTATGTTTCTGTGTGGGAGCAAACTGTTGAAATCTTTACTTAATGTATGCTAAACTGATGTTCTGTATATAAAGAGAATTGAAAATGAATCCTCATGTGAATGGAAGGGGAGAGGGAATGGGAAAGGGGAGGGTTGTGGGTGGGAGGGACTTTATGGTGGGGAAGCCATTGTAATCCATAAGCCGTACTATGGAAATTTATATTCATTAAATAAAAGTTAAAAAAAATGTATTACAGGGATGGAATATGAATGATTGCATGATGGTAGAAGCTCTGCAAATTTCAAAATCATTAATTACGTTTGGAAGTTATAGATCATTATAAATGGCGGTTTTGTTGTTCTTCTTTTAGGTCCTAAGACTCTTTAGAGGGTACATTCATACTCATTTTCTACATGGCCATGATCATTTTGAAATTCTTCATGATTCAATGTATAGCAACATTATTATTTCCTGTCTTCTGTGCTAGGCTTCTCCGTTGTTTTAGCTATGCAAAAATCTATTCCATGTGCACTCATATACAGATCATACATTCACAGAAACAACACAGCAGATCAAACATCAACATTGTTGTATATCTTATCTTACCTAGCACATAATTATTTTTGAATCAGTTTGTAACTTCACCAGCTTCTTCAGGCAAATGTGGCTTTAATGTTGGGAATTTCATAAGCTAGAAGAGATGCCAATACAGATAAATTACACATTTTTTAAACTGAAGTTTCATCATCCCCATATCATGCAAACAATTTTCTGCCCAAAGTATTGAACAGAATGGAAGAAAGAAACCCTATTGATAATGCCTTGAAAATCACTTTTAGAAGGCCTTGAATGCATCTAATTAAAACCTATCATTATGGTTTGGGGATTCAATTGAAATTAATTTTCTCTTGTAAAGTCTACCAGATTTTCAAGTAAAAAGTTTATGAAATGTTTCACTTGTATATAAAGTCAGTAAGTAATACAATTTTTGAATCTAACAGGGGCATAAATTATATGTGTTTGATAAAAAACATGAAGAAAAATTTTGAAAGTGCCATCCATTAGCCAAAGTGAAGTATGTTCTGTTGTTTCTATGTTACATTTGGTGGTAAATATAAGAAGTTAATTTTTAACACTCAAATCTCCAACCAAGAATAATTCCTCATTTCATGTGTTTTATAACACCAAAGGAACCTCTGTATCAGCAAGTCTTTGGTTTAGAAGGTTGCCGAGTTTGTCAAATTCCTATTGTTCTCAGATGAAGAGTGGTTTTTTGAAGAGTGGTGCTTTGTGTGAAGAAGTAGTCACAATTGAATAATTTGGCAGAGATTAGTCTTCACTTGTGTTTTCATTTCTTTGATCTTCAAAGACTTGCTCACTTCTATTTGGAGAGTGTCTGTGGTCTAAAATTTTATAAGAAGGAGCAATAGTAGCTTCTAAGCCTTTATTTTGCACCTTTCATTATTCATTCTGCCTAACATAAGGCAAGTTTCCTGCATACAACCTCAAATACATTAATACCTTCCCCAGAATTCAGATCCCTATCCACAATAACCTTTACCAAGGCAGATCATTTACCAAGCTGCTGTATGGATGCTAACACAAGTTAAGTGGGAAATTATACTTGAAATCCCGAGGGTTTTGAACACAAGTTCTCCTGAGGGGAAAACAACAACTTTACTTTGGAAAATAGTTTTGAGCTTGTCTTCAATTTCTTTCATCAATGTTTTGTAATTTTCATTGAAGAGATCTTTCACATATTTGGTTACATTTATTCCAAGGTATTTTATTTCTTTTTGTTCCTATTACGATTGATATTGCTCTTACTTTTTTTTTAACTTTTATTTAATGAATATAAATTTCCAAAGTACAGCTTATGGATTACAATGGCTTCCCCCCATAACGTCCCTCCAACCCACAACCATCCCCTTACCCACTCCCTCTCCCCTTCCATTCACATCAAGATTCATTTTCGATTCTCTTTATATACAGAAGATCAGTTTAGCATATACTAAGTAAAGATTTCAACAGTTTGCTCCCACACAGAAATATAAAGTGAAAAATACTGTTTGAGTACTAGTTATAGCATTAAATCTCAATGTACAGCACACTAAGGACAAAGATCCTACATGAGGAGTAAGTGCACAGTGACTCCTGTTGTTGACTTAACAAATTGACACTCTGGTTTATGGCATCAGTAATCACCCTAGGCACTTGTCATGAGCTGCCAAGGCTATGGAAGCCCCCTGAGTTCACTGACTCTGATAATTTTTAGACAAGGCCATGGTCAAAGTGGAAGTTCTCTCCTCCCTTCAGAGAAAGGTACCTCCTACTTTGATGACCCGTTCTGTCCACTGGGATCTCACTCACGGAGATCTTTCATTTAGGTTCCCCCCCCCCCCCCAGAGTGTCTTGGCTTTCCATGCCTGAAATACTCTCATGGGCTTTTAGGCCAGATCCGCATGCCTTAAGGGCTGATTCTGAGGCCAGAGTGCTGTTTAGGACATCTGCCATTCTATGGGTCTGCTGTGTATCTCACTTCCCATGTTGGATTGTTCTTTCCCTTTTTTATTCTATCAGCTAGTATTTGCAGACACTAGTCTTGTTTATGTGATCCCTTTGGTTCTTAGTCCTATCATTACGATCAATTGTGAACAGAAATTGATCACTGGGACTAGTGAGATGGCATTGGTACATACCACCTTGATGGGATTGAATTGGAATCCCCTGGTATGTTTCTAACTCTACCGTTTGAGGTAAGTCAGCTTGAGCATGTCCCGAATTGCACATCTCTTCCCTCTCTTATTCCCACTCTTATATTTAACAGTGATCACTTTTCAGTTAAGTTTCAGCACTTAAGAAGAATTGTGTATTGATTACAGTATTCAATCAAAAGTATTAAGTAGAACAAACAAAAAAATACTAAGAGGGATAACATATTAATTTGCTCATCAACAGTCAGAGTGAGGGCTGATCAAGTCACCGTTTCGCATAGTGTTCATTTCACTTTAACAGGTTTCCTTTTTGGTGCTCAGTTAGTTGTCACCTATCAAGGAGAACAAGTGGTATTTGTCCCTTTGGGATTGGCTTATTTCACTCAGCATAATGTTTTCTAAATTCCTAACAGGGATCACTTTTCAGTTAAAATTTAAACACCTAAGAATAATTGTGTGTTAATTACAGAGTTCAACCAATGGTACTAGAACAAAAAAAAATACTAAAATGGATAAAATATTACATTGTACATCAACCGTCAGGACAAGAGCTTATCAAGTCACTGTTTTTCATAGTGTCCATTTCATTTCAACAAGTTTCCCCTTTGGTGCTCAGTTAGTTGTTGTCGATCAGGGAGAACATATGATATTTGTCCCTTTGGGACTGGCTTAATTCACTCAGCATGATGTTTTCCAAATTCCTCCATCTTGTTGCAAATGACTGGGTTTCGTTGTTTTTGACTGCTGTATAGTATTCTATGGAGTACATGTCCCATAATTTCTTTATCCAGTCTACTGTTGATAGGCATTTGGGTTGGTTCCAGGTCTTAGCTATTGTGAATTGAGCTGCCATAAACATTAATGTGCAGACTGCTTTTTTGTTTGCCAATTTCATTTCCTTTGGGTAAATTCCAAGGAGTGGGATGGCTGGGTTGAATGGTAGGGTTATACTGAGGTTTCTGAGGAATCTCCAGACTGACTTCCATAGTGGCTTGACCAGTTTGCATTCCCACCAACAGTGGGTTAGTGTCCCTTTTTCCCCACATCCTCGCCAGCATCTGTTGTTGGTAGATTTCTGCATGTGAGCCATTCTAACTGGGGTGAGGTGAAACCTCATTGTGGTTTTGATTTGCATTTCCCTGATTGCTAGTGATCTGGAACATTTTTTCATGTGTCTGTTGGCCATTTGGATTTCCTCTTTTGTAAAATGTCTATTGAGGTCCTTGGCCCATGTCTTAAGTGGGTTGTTTGTTTTGATCTGTGGAGTTTCTTGATTTCTTTGTAGATTCTGGTTATCAACCCTTTATCAGTTGCATAGTTTGCAAATATATTTTCCCATTCTGTCGGTTGTCTCTTCACTTTCCTGACTGTTTCTTTTGCAGTACAGAAACTTCTCAATTTGATGCAATCCCAAATGTTAATTTTGGCTTTGACTGCCTGTCTTCTGGGGTGTTTTCCAAGAAGTCATTGCCAGTACCTATATCTTGCAGGGTTTTTCCAATGCTCTCTAATTATTTGATGGTGTCAGGTCGTAGATTTAAGTCTTTGATCCATGTTGATATTGCTCTTACTTTGTTCCTGAGTGAGTGTGATTAGTATACAAAAATGTTACTGATGTTGAACCATCTTACATCCTTGGGGTAAAAACCAATGGATAATGATACATGATTTTTTGATGTGTTGTTGGACTTGATTTGCATTATTTTGTTGAGAATTTTTGCATGTATGTTCATAAAAGAGTTTAGTATATAGTTTTTGTTTTAATGTCCTCTGATTTTAGAATCAAATCTCTCTCTCTCCCTCTCCCTCCCTCTCTCTCATCTTTCTGTAACTCTGCCTTTCAAATTAAAAAAAAGTAACTGGGGTAAGGCTCTTGACATAATGGTTAAGTTTTCTGACATCAGAGTACCTGGGCTGATCCTTGCCTCTGATTCCTATCTCCAGCTTCTTGCTAATGCATATATAGGAGGAAGCAGGTGATAACTCTAGAACTTGGGTTTCAGCCACCCTTAAGGGAGACTAGGATTGAGTTTTGGAAGAATTCTCTCCATTTTGATTTCTTGGAATAATTTGAGAATTGACATTGTGGTAGGTATTGTAGCATAGTGAGTAAAAGCCACCACCTGTGATGCTGGCATCCCATACAGTCACCAGGTCAAAAAACAAGCCGCAGAAGATGGCCTGAGTGCTTGGGCCACTGCACCCACATGCGAGACCTGTAAGAAGCTCCTGGCTCCTGGCTTCAGCCTTGCCCAGCTCTAACCATTACCACCTCTTGGGAAATGAACCAGCAGGTGGGAAGATCTCTCTTCTCTCTCTGCAACTCTGTAAATCTTAAAGAAATTAGTATTAGTCCTTGTTGAACAGCTTAATAGAATTTAGCAGAAAGCTACAGGTTATGGACTTTTCTTTGTTTGTGTCGCTCCCCGTCTTCATGGAGGAACGACACAGGACCCTGCGCTGTTCTTTCGTCTGCTCGGCCCTCCCCGGGTTTGCTGCTGGTTCTTCCCGGGTTGGCTGCCGTCCCTTCCACCTCCGTGGAAGGGCGGTTCCCCCTGCCACATTCCCCACTTCCGCGGGGGAGCGGCACACCGCCGGCCGGCTCTCTCGGGGGCTGCACAGGTGTTCCTTCAGCTAGATGTTCCCCTTAGATGTTCCTGGTGCATGTTGTCTCTCTCCTCCTTTATAGTCCTCTTCCACCAATCCCAACTCTGCTACCCACACGCCGAGTACGCTGCTCTCCTCCAATCAGGAGCAAGATCAGCTCCTGCAGCTCAGTCAATCAAATTGGCGAGAGGCAGCTGCGTAGAAGTTGTTACTCCCTTCTCAGCGCCATATTGTGGGAGAGCAGATGCATAGAATAAGTCTTAATTCGAGTAACTTAGTCTAGTCCGAGTTGCTCCCCACAGTTTGGGAGAGTTTTATTATAGATTCAATCTCATTAAATACTACTGATCTTTTCTATGTCTTCATAGTTTGTCTTGGTAAGTTGTATGTGTCCTGAAATGTAGCAATTTCTTCAGTGTTTTCCAATTTGTTGGCATATCGTTGCTTATAATAGTCCCTAATTATCCTATTTCTATGATATGATATTTCATTTATCAATTCTGGTTTATTTGAGTGTCCTCTCATTTTTCCTTAATCTTGGTGAATGTTTATTAGTTATGTCTATTTTTTCAAACAACCAATTCTTCATTTCACAAATTTTTGTATTTTTTATTACTTTCTATTTTATTTAATTCTTTCTACTGAGTTTGGGTTTGGCTTGTTGGATTTTCTAGATCCTTGATATGCATGCTCAAGTTGTTTATCTGGTTTCTTTCCTTTTGTTATGTAGGTACTTATTGCTGGAAACTTCCTCTTTATTACTTCTTTTGCTGTGTTCATTATGTTATCATAAGCTGTGTTTCCATTTTTGTTTCAAGGGATTTTAAAATCTCTCTTTTTATTTTTTTAATGATCCATTGTTCATTTAGTAGCATGTTGTTCATTTCCCATGTGTTGCATAATTTCTAGAATTTCTTTTTGTTAATTTTAGTTTTATTTCATTGTGTTCAGAAAAGATGCATAATATGGTTTTGATTTTAAAAAGCATTTTGAGACTTGTTTTTACTACTAATATATGGCCTATTCTACAGAATGTTCTATTTGTTGAGGAAAATTTTCAATTGGATGGAATGTTCTAAAATTACCTGGTGAGTTCATTTCATCTATTGTGTAGTTTAACTCTGCTGTTTCTTTATGGATTGTTGTCTGGATGATCTGTCAATTGAAAGTGGAGTTTTGAAGTACTACACTGTTGTTGGATTGGAGATTATTTTTCCCATTAGATCTGATAATGTTTGTTTTGTAAAATTTGGTGCCACAGCATTAAATGCATACATATTTAAAATCATCACATCTTATTGAATTGACCCCTTCATCATTGTATAATGAACTATTTTAGTCTCTGTTCAGTTTTTGCTTAATGTTTATTTTGTCTGCTTTCTTTAGGTTTCCATTAGTATGGAATATCTTTTTCCATTCTTTGACTTTTCAGTCTATGTGTGTCTTTTCTGGTAGAGTTTCTTATAAACTGTATTATTGGGTGTTTTTTATTTTTTAAATTTATTTTTAATTTTTTAATATGACCTGTAGTTTTGTGAAATTCTTTATACAAAGAAATAGTATACTCTAATACCTTACACACAAAAACACATATTCCAATAACATAGTTGTTATCATTATGAAGTATTATGTACATAATTTACATGACTGGCAGCACAGTAGGTTTGCATCACCACCCCAACATGAGTGAATACTGAACTGCTATTTTATAAAGGCTACAATGTCACTAGGAAATTTTCAAGCTCCATTATAATCTTATGGGACCACCTTCATATATGGTGTCTTTTCTTGACCTCATTATATGGCATTGACTTATCGTTTTCCTCATACAGTAGGGGCTTGTCATTCTGAGTCTGGAAAGATAAAATTTCTAAATCTAATTGATAAAATGATTATTTTTAAGTTAACAATTAGAATAATTTTAAAAGATATATAAAAGATGCTGTTATTATAGTATTTTCATCCAGCTGGTCATTCCTTTATTAAAAAAAAAAAAAAACAAATGTTGAGGTCCTACCTATACTAAGCTTTATGAATGAATGAGAATTTTTTTTCTCTTTCAGAACGTACCATAATTCAAATATGAGTTCATTTAATGGTGTCCCAAATATCTCAAAGGCCATCTTCATTCCTTTAATTATTTTTCTTTCTTATTTTCTTTCTTTCTTTCAATCCCTTTCTTGTCTTCTAGTTCAGATATTCTTTCTTCTGCTTGATCTAATTTGTTATTTAGGCTTTTAATATTTTTATTTGGTTTATTCAGTTCTATGAATTTTCTGTTTGGTTATTTTTCAAAATCTCTATCTCTTTGCCGACTTTCTTATTTATACCAAACATTAATTTACTAATTAAATTTAATTTTCTATCTTTTTTTATATTTCTTTGAGTATCCTTACACTTATCTTTTTAGGTTTTTCATCAGATATTTCATTAGTTTCTCTTTCTATGTAATCTGATCTTGAAGTATTATTGGATTCCTTTTAGGGCATGGTATTGCCTTGTTTTCATACTTGTTGTGTCCCAACATTAATATTTGCATATCTGGTAGATCAGTTGTCTCAACTACTTTTAGAGGGAGATTTCTGGATGGATTTAAGGCTTTTTCTTGAATATTTGCCTTTGGATATAGATTTGTTAGGCTACTTTGGCTTTAGTTCTCATTGACTGTTGAAGTATATACTCTATCTTCTGTACCAGGGACAATAGTGATATATAAAACTTCTTTTGGCCCCAGTTAGGCTATGTGGAACTTGGTAATGGTGGCCAGAGTCATGAAATTACCAGACTAAATCCACCAAATATGGGATAGTGTTGGGCCATGGCGGCGCTGGAATGCAGGGAACTCACCAGAAAAGTTGAGGGAGAATGAGAAGGGAAGACCGGTAACATTTTATAACGAAACCGAACTATTACTTAGTGTTTTTAAAAGATGTATTTATTTGAAAGGTGGAGTTACAGACACACATACACACAGACACACACACACACACACACACACAGAGAGAGAGAGAGAGAGAGAGAGAGAGGTCTTCCATCTGCTGGTTCACTTCCCAAATGACAGCAACAGCCAGAGCTGAGCCGATCCAAAGCCAGGAGCCAGGAGCTTCTTCCATGTATCCTGTGGGAGTGCAGGGCCCAAACACTTGGGCCATCTTCTGTTGCTTTCCCAGGCCATAGCAGAGAGCTGGATCAGAAGTGCAAGAGCTGGGACTCGAACTGGCGCCCATATGTGATGAGCCATCTTTCACTGTTTTCCCAGGCCATGGTAGAGAGCTGGATCAGAGCCCATGTGGTCTTGCAGGTAACGGCTTTACTTACCATGCCATAGTCACAGTGCAGGCCCTGAAACTGAACTATTACTTAGTATATATTGTTCATAAAGTCCTGGCAGAGCATATGGATGGCAATGATGCCTCACATAGCAGTGTGCCTGAGTAACTGATAGGATTGACACTCATTGGGATGGTTTCCTAAAAAATAGCTCTCTTATTCCTTTGACTTTGACTTCCTCAGGGATGGGAAATATAGAAAGTAAGTTTACCATAAGCCATATACTTTAGGGGAAGGATATAACTGGATCTACATTTAGAAAATAGGTGATATACCTTTATTTTTCTATACATTTAGATATGAGGAAGTGAGCAAAAAGAAGGATAAATGAATCTCTGAAGGTGACTAGAGAATGGCACAGCTGACACTAAAGTTCAAGTATTCTCATTCCACATCAAATATCCTTTCCCTCTAGAATTCTGTTTCCCTTGGGCTTTAATTCTCTTATTTTAAAGAATTGGTAGAGAACCTTTACATAGTACTGTAAACTGTTATACAATTTCCAAACTCACTTCCATTTTCCGGGGAGTTCTTTACTTTCCAGTCCCAGTATAAACTTCATGTGCTCCATCCCACATTGTAACTACACCATCTTGATCCTAGTGCAACTGTAGTTTGTCTTTAGATCAGGCTCTTTTCTCATCTTGTAATGAATGGTCTCCCATTTTTCACATGGACAAGGTCACATTAGGCCATCTCCAGATTAAAAAGGGATCAAAATTATTTTCTCCTTTATTCTAATCATTATATTTTGTTAAGGGTGTCTGGTGTTATACTCAACTTCTTTTTAAGTAATTTTAGCCTTTGTATCTCTACTGTTAAGCTGACCCTGGCAATATAATCTTAGATCTTCATTTAGCATTCTTGATTATTTAGTTGCTAACTAATATTGTGATCACCCATTGTCCTGCTTTTACCTAAGGGATCTGCTCTTTATTATCTAGTGGTTAAGTTCTCCTTACTCTGTCTTTCCTTTCTGTCCCAGAATTGTATCAGGGCACTGGAGTGTGGTTCAATTTGTGATTATACCTATATGATCCTGCTTTGTACTGAAGGCACCATATTTGCCATATTGCTTTGCATCTGTAGTTTTGTAGTAGCATATTATTATTCTAATTTTGTGGAAAGATATTTAGTCCCTTCTTGTCCTATTTGAACATTATGAAAGAATTCTCTGCCTTCTCAACCCTGTGATTTCAGAGAGTTATTGCGAGGTTTAGACAGCTATTAAGTTTCTTTTATTTCCTCCTTTGACTTGGGTAGAACTCTACAGAGCATTGGAGGCCCCTGAATCCATGGCCCTCATCTCAATTTTTCACTAGCTTTGACAACTGTCTTGTATTTTGCCCTTCTCTGTTTGGCCCAGAGCTAACCTGCTTCCCCCTCCTGCTGGAAGATAAGGGACCTCAGTGTTCTGCAAACTGACAGGGTGAGAGATATAGTGACTGCAGCGTGGCCTGATGGGCATGTTGTCAGATGTAGTCAAAACCACTAGAGGTATATTTTCTCAGAGAAGGGTAGGCCTGAATATTCCTCCAGCTATTGCCATGTGTTCCCCTGGCTGTGCCCTGTATGCCCCAGGCTGACTGCAGCGCTAGCAGAGCGTAGCTGCCATAGAGCTCAAGATAAGTCAGAGGAAAAGTACAGAAATCATTTATCAAAAGATATCATACATACATATTACATACAAACAGGACAGCATTCTGTAAGAAGGAAGATTACAGCCAAGATAAAATTTTAACCTTAGCTGAGTAGGGGAGAATCCCAGGGAAAATGTGTGAGTTAAACATGTTGTTTGCAAGTTGTTACCTTAAAAATAAAAAACATGAGTATGTTAGTAGCTGCTGCTCTTTTTTTTTCCCCTTAAAGCTAAATTTTGCTCTCTATCAAACAGTCTTCTTTCGTCCTCCAATCCCTGAAATCATGGTTACCATTTTGGAAGAGATAAATGAGAAAGCAAACATATTTTCCATAGACTTAAGGAAATATCTAGGGCCAGCATTGTTGCATGGTGTGTTAAGCTGCCATCTGCAGTGCCGGCATCCCATATCAGAATGCTGGCTGCTCTGTTTCCAATCTATCACCCTGCTAATGCACCTAGAAACACAGCAAAAGATGGCCCAAGTGTTTTGTCCCTTGCCACTTGTGTGGGAGACCCAGATGTAGTTCCAGATTTCTGACTTTGGCCTGGCCCAGTCCTGGTGTTGAGGCCATTTCTAGATGTACCCAGTGAAAGAAAGATCTCTTTCCCTCTCTGTTTATTCCTTTATCTCTGTGTCACTCTGCCTTTCAAATAAATAAAATAAATCTTTTAGCACAAAGACCTAGGAAGCGTTTATCCTTACTGGATCAATAATATGGCATAAGTTGTGCCCTAAAATCAGCCAACAGAACAAACCCAGAGAGATTGTTCGAGATCCTGGACAATTTTCTGGCTCCCAAGTGTTCCCCCTTTTCAAATCAAGTTACAATTCCACCACCTTTTTGCAATGTCTCCCTATTAATTTTCAACCAGCAGAAATCCCTGTCCCCTTGAGCTATCCGGAGCATGCATGTTGTCTGACATCTCTTATCTGGTAGCTCTGGAATGGGACACTTGCTGTGCATGTATGTGCTTCCAGCCATGAATCCACCCCAGCAAACTTTGTGGCCTGGGGGAACCAGGTCAGCCTGACCCCGTCTGTGTGCTCTCATCTCCCGAAGAGGAATGATAGCAATGTCCCACCCATCCTATCCAATAGTTTGGGTGTTGTCATGATTCATTGATGTTATGTCAGTACAATTACTTTCTAAGCTGTGAAGAATTCCAGTAAAGTCTGTCCTGATTTTTGTGGTGTCTGATCATTTCCAAAGTTTAGACATATTTTCTTCCCAACCACATGGAGAAGGACTTGAGAGCAGGGATTAAACATTGAGTCTTTAGTTCTCCAGCATTCTGTGTAGAACCATCATTGTATCCTCAGGATAATTTTATAGTCTCTTACATAATCACCCTATTTCTGTTCACTTCCCCTTACAATGTATTCTTTACAAAAGAACGAGAGTAACTCTTTAGAAACATAAAAATCAAGTAATGTCACTGCTATGCTAAATGCTTAATGGTTTCTTTTTGAAATACAATATTTTAATTCTGGCTTTTTTTTTCTTTTTTTCCCCCCCCAGAAGATATTACCATTCATACATGTGGATTGTTATCTAGTATAATAAGGTCTGATGCTTGTGATTTGAGGTGTGGCCAGGGGGTCAGTGGGAGATCAGTCCAACTGTAATTTGTATTTAAAATTAAATGACATTCTTTGTATTCAATATGGAGGAAACTTTTGTTTCAACATGCCCATATCACTTATCCTCATGTGGAGATAATGACCAAAGCAGAATGGCAAAGAAAATTCCTCAGGTAGCTTTTGAACTTGGCTTTTCTTCCTGAAGTCTTTCCCATTGTGTTCCAATGAAACCTTCTATTTTGATTGTGAAAAATTTAGCTGATTTGTGTTCTCTATCTCTAAAAAGCAGGAGGAATAACTAAACAATGTGGAGTAGTAAAGCCTGCAGGTTATATAAATTTTCCTAGAAATTTCACAGGCAATAAGAAAACCTGTGAAAGCTGAAAAATGTTGGTATTCTAAGCATATAAAATGTTTTATTGGTATAAATGACCACAGATAACTTGCATATGGTAGAAGTTGGGAGTCTGTGCACGTTTCACCTCCCCACACACTTATTTCCCAACACATAAAAATGCTTCTATGATGGAAAACCAGAGTTCTGGATACCTCAGGGATCTGTTCTCTGACTGGATCTCTTTCTAAATTTTAATATATACTTAATATATTTAATATATATCTAATATGTATTTAATATATACTTAAAAGGGACTTTTCCTAAAGCCAGAAACTGCATCTTGGAATATCAACAGAGTATTTATAAGAGCTTATTATAATAAACACTGAGGAAGAAAATATGAGCACAAAGTTTTCCTCCAAGGATCACAGGATATAAATAAACAACAGAAAGAGAGAAAAATGGAAGTGCAGTGTTTGAATATGAAAAGAGAAGATTTAAGACAGACTACCAACTTTGTATTACTGAATGAATCCAACATGTTCTGACTGTGAATATCCTTTAAAGTACAATTAAAAATTAAAATGCTAAAATAAAGTTGAACTGCACTGAGAGAAAGGTCTTCCTTCTGTTGATTCACCCCCCAAATGGACATTACCACCAGTGCCAAAACCAGGAGCCAAGTGTTTCCTCCAGGTCTCCCACACAGGTGCAGGGCCCAAGCACTTGGGCCATCCTCCACTACCTTCCGGGGCCACAGCAGAGAGCTGGACTGGAAGAGGAGCAACCAGGACAGAACCAGTGCCCCAACCGGGGCTAGAACCCGGAGTGCTCGCACCGCAGACAGAGGATTAGCCTAGTGAGCCACGGCACCGGCCCTGCATTGTGAGTCTTAAAAATAGTCTTTTATTAACAGAATACTCGTACAAAATTTATTTTATAAAATAGACTAACTCATGTTAAGGTGAGATTTATGAATAAATATTTTGAGCTCCTACTATGCTTTCTGTTCTTTGATAGGCATGCAGTAAATAAAAGAGAAATAACAATATTTCCTCTGCTTTTCAGGGCTTTGCTGCTTTCTAAGGGAAATAAGTCTAATGAGACAGGATAGCATCAAATGATAGAATTTTCTGAACAGATTTCAAATGCTCCTGCATCTTATACTTGTTGGGGGTCATCTTTGTCTCAAAAGTAGTTAAAAACCATTCAACCATTAAAGTTTTGGGAAAAACACTAAAGTAGGAACCTTTTTATCTGTGGAGTACATCAAGATGTACCTGTCCACTTTTCTCCAGGAATGGTACCCTATGACCTTCAGCACTGTGGTCTCAGGCTCCTGAAAAGATAACACAATTTATTCCCAACGTGCCATCTGGAAGTGTCTTTAAAAATATGACAATATTGAATTTACTTAATAAAAAATTATAGACTGTTTTATTTCTTTTTATTTATTTATTTATTTATTTAAAAAAAAGAATATGAACTGAAAATACATTTTAGCTTATCCATGGCAATTTTTCTTATTATGTATAATTCTCATGGAAACCCAATATATAATACCAATTAGATCTTGGGCTAGTTGCATTATATTTCTTAAATTTTCTCCTTTTTCAAAAAAAATGAGATGTGTGCTAGATAATATTTAATTTCCCTTCTTAATCAAAATATTTATTTTTCAACTTTGTGTTTAGGATATTATCCAAATGTCAGATGTTTAGTGGTCATTGTAAAAACATCTATTGATGTATTTTCTGGATATCTGTCCATCTATTCTAATCCTTCTGTGTATTTTAGATATTAAATTCTGAAATATCCAAAATTTATCAAGTGTGATAATGAGTTAACCATCCAACATTAAGCCTACTGCTAGAATATAAGCCCAAATGCAAAAATGCTTTGTAGTTTTGCTTTAAATAAATGACATAGAATCTATCTATCTATCCATATATTTATATATCTATCTTCATATCTTCATTCATATATCTTTCTATCTCAGTTGCTTATATAAGAAAATTAACATTGTAGGGGTTGGCGCCATGGCACAGTAGGTTAATCCTCCACCTCTGGCACTGGCATCCCATATGGGTGCTGGTTCTAGTTCCAGCTGCTCCTCTTCTGATCCAACTCTCAGCTGTGGCCTGGGAATGCAGTCGAAGATGGCCCAAGTGCTTGGGCCCCTACACCCATGTGGGAGAGCAGGAAGAAGCTCCTGGCTCCTGGCTTCGGATCGGCATAGCTCCTGCCATTGTGGCCATTTGGGGAGTGAACCAACAGAAGGAAGACCTTTCTCTCTGTCTCTCCCTCTCACTGTCTGTAACTCTACCTCTAAAATAAATAAATAAAATCTTTTTTAAAAAAAGAAAATTAATCTTGTAAAAATTTGAATCAATATCTCATTAAATTATTGGCTCCTTACTTATGATTTCCTGGCCATCTATTTTCAAGCACATATACTCATTCTCCTACATTTTTCTTACCACTTATTAGCATTTTGTGTGTCATCAGATCCCACTGATTTTATTCAAAACCTTCATTATCTGCCAAATCTTATGTTCATAGGCAGATTCCATTGCTAAGTCATCCCAGATTTGGGTAAGTCATTTATCAGTGCCTTGGTTTTCTAATCTCTAAAGTGGGAATGATAATAGTGTGTTTCTCATCGGATTATGATGAAGAATAGATGAGATAATGCAGTAATATGTTTAGAAATGTACCTACAACATATGACAATAAATAACAACTCTGACTTTATTATTATCATTTGGTAGATTATGTAAAATACCTTCCTATACAGTTGGCTTGGCATTAGTATTAAACTGCAGCTTGTCTTCCTGAGTGAAGCCACAATTGTCTGTCAAACCATGGCTATAATGAAGCTACTGTGATTTAAAAGCCTGCAGTGGTTCTTGCTGTTTGTACAATGAAGTCCAGACTTCTTACCAAAGCGTGAAGACTAATAAAAACTGATTGCAGCTATTTCTCCAAATTTATCCCCACATAATTATCAGCTTGGCACCAAAGATATTGCTTTCTTAGAGGACATGCAACTGGCAAGATTATACTCTTTCAGGTCCCACACCCCAAGCTCGGTGCACTTAGTGCTCATGAACCTTTTTACCTCTCTGCTTTTGTCAGTCTTCCTTCTGCCTAGACTAACCACCTTCTTCTTTTGTACATCGAGTGAATGTGAACTCATCCTTCTAGGACCTATTCACATGGCCCTTTTATTTTGAAGACTCTCATGCAATAGAAATGCAGACAATTGTCTGAGTATGAGGCTTCATTCAGCATTTTATGTATGTTCCTATTATGGCACTGAACCCTCTGAAGTAGTCCAGTTTCCCCCTTCTCCTCTGCATTATAAACTCATTGAAAATAATGACCTTGTCCAGAAGCAGAGTGGAGGTTGGTGAGTGGCTCTAGGCTAAATACATTTCCAGGTACTTTTCTTAAGCTTTTCCATCTTTAATCTTCACAATGAGGCTCTAAGTATTAATGAGCCCAAACCAACTTTAGGCAGTTAAGTTACTTGTCACAATTATGAGTTATAAAAATACAAGCCAAGTATCAACTGTGGGAGTAACTGTTCTTTCAAAATTACTTAACGTATTGCTCAGATAAATATGTACTTTTAAAAATTTATTTGACAGATAGACAGTGAGAGAGAGAGACAGAGAGAAAGGTCTTCCTTCCGTTGGTTCACCCCCCCAGATGGCTGCTATGGCCAAAGCTACGCTGATCTGAAGCCAGGAGCCAGGTGTTTCCTCCTGGTCTCCCACGCGGGTGCAGGGGCCCAAGCACTTGGGCCATCCTCCACTGCCCTCCTGGGCCACAGCAGAGAGCTGGGCTGGAAGAGGAGCAGCCGGGACTAGAACCTGGCACCCATATGGGATGCCAGCGCTGCAGGCAGAGGATTAGCCAAGTGAGAAATGGCGCCAGCCCCTATTGCACAGATAAATAAAAATGTCTTTTATATTATTACATCCAGATTTGTCTTTATCAAGAATTAGCCTTTTCATACTAATAAAACATGTGTTTATAGCAAGTCTCCTATACAGAGCAGAGCTTTACAATACTCATCATCAGAGGACTACGTCTGCCCTGGGACTACTTTGGGAAGGAAGACTTACAGCATTTTTAGCATTAACTATTTTTATTTTTAGTTCACTAACCAAATGTGCACAACAGTTCTTGGCTGGGGCCAAAGCTGAGAGCTGGAAACTCAGTTCAGGCCTCCTGCATGAGTGTGAGGGACCCAGTTACTTGAACCATCACTGCTGCCTCATAGGGTCTACATTAACAGAAAGCTGGAATCAGGAGCCAGAGGCTGGTATCAAACCCAGCCTTAACCGTTTTTAACCACAGAAACTATACTTTTGTTTATCTTCTATATTGGGTTTGAGGTTTTCTTTTCAAGTAAACAATCCAGTTTATTTTTTTTAAAGAATTATTCATTTATTTGAAAGGCAGATTGACAGAGATGCAGAAGTCAAGGCAGAGAGAGAAAAAGAGATCATCCATTTGCTGGTTCACTCTGCAAAGGGCTGCAATGGCCAGAGCTCTGCTGATCGGAAACCAGAAGCCAGGAGCTTCTTCTGGGTCTCTCACACAGGTGCAGGGGGCCAAGGACTTGGGTCATCTTCTATTGCTTTCCCAGGCCATAGTAGAGAGCTGGATCAGGAAGTGGAGCAGCCGAATATTGAACCAGCACCCATATGGTATGCTGGCACTGCACACAGGGGCTTTACCCACTACACCACAGCACCAACCCCAATGATGCAGTTTAATGTTTAAGATGAACTCATCTACAGCATCTTTAAACCTTACCCCTCATCATAATCTCTAAATGATAATACATACAAAGCCATCCACAAATAAACAGTAGTTCCACTTTTAATTAAGTTCAAGTTTAGTGCAAGTGATGCCAAACCATTGTGAAAAGGAACAGATAAAATAAAAGGGTTATAGGATGAAGAACTTTTCTGATTTCCAGTTATAGCACAGGTTGGCTATAGAGTTCCAAAACCCGACTAGCTGTAGGACCAAGAGAAACCAGCCATGGAGATCACCAGGAGATGGGATGAGAACAGGAAGCTTCTTTGCCCAGATTCCAATTTTGATTCCTGGGTAAATCACCATACAAATCCAGTGGCTTGCTCCCAGGTGGAGCCCAGCTGAATGCAACACACGTTGCTTTCACAGCAGGGAGGATATGCTCTCTGGGTCCATTTTCATGATTTTCACTTCCCTTGCCATAGAGAGTCTTTCTCCTTAATAAATCTGATACTGCTGAATGGGTGTGTGATTTCCCATCTCCCATCTGAGGCCAGCTCAGGAAGAGATTTATTCCAGTCCATGTGGCCAAGCCACTGTGCCGACAGTGTCAATAAGAAAGGTCACCCGCTGATTTGCTGCCAAGCAGCTAGTTCTTCAGGCCCTATCCATGCCTGCTGCATTGAAATGTGTTCAGCACCTCCTCAGGGGCAGAGGCATTAAAGTTAAATGTTACAGATGTGAAGGGATGGCAGTAAGTGTGTTGGGCTGCAAAAGAGCTTGGGCTAGGGATGAAAACATTGCCTGCAGTGACAGAATTTATTTTCTGAACAAAAGGAGTTTTTAAGGGCAAAAAGAAAAGGAAATTAAAATCAAACTCCCTTGCCTTCATAATCCAGCATCATCCTAACTGTCCGACCTTATTTTTCCTAATGTGTATCTTTATCTCAGTCTCTGGCCTAAAACATTGCGTGCATTTCATTTCTATTTTAGAGTTCCCTTTCCCTGTCTCCTTTTTATCTCATGCAGAAGACTTGGTTGATATTAGTGACTTGATCTAGCATGTGGGTTGTTTTGTTCTTGTTATTGTTTTTGTTGGGTTTTGCTTTCAAGTCAAGGCTATTGATTTGTTCTGATTTTAAACTTCTAACTTGTCGCTCCCCCTCTTCATGGAGGAACGACACAGGACCCTGCGCTGTTCTTTCGTCTGCTCGGCCCTCCCCGGGTTTGCTGCTGGTTCTTCCCGGGTTGGCTGCCGTCCCTTCCACCTCCGTGGAAGGGCGGTTCCCCCTGGCCACTTTCCCCACTTCCGCAGGGGAGCGGCACACCGCCGGCCGGCTCTCTCGGGGGCTGCACAGGTGTTCCCCTTAGATGTTCCTGGTGCATGCCGTCTCTCTCCTCCTTTATAGTCCTCTTCCACCAATCCCAACTCTGCTACCCACACGCCGAGTACGCTGCTCTCCTCCAATCAGGAGCAGGTCCCACAGTTTATTGGTTGAACTGGAGGCAGCTGTGTAGAAGCTGTTTCCCTTCTCAGCGCCATATTGTGGGAAAGCAGATGCATAGAATAAGTCTTAATTCCAGTAACTTAGTCTAGTCCGAGTTGCTCCCAGTTGCTCCCCACACTAACTCTCATTATTTTTTAAAAAAGATTTATTTATTTGAAGGGCAGAGTTAGAGAGAGAGAGAGAGAGAGGTATCTTTCATTCACTGGTTCACTCCCCATATGGCCACAATGGCCAAAGCCAGGAGCTTCCTCAGTGTCTCCCAAGTGGGTAGCAGGGACTCAAGCACTTCAGCCATGTTCTGCTGCTTTTCTCATGTGCATTAGCAGGGAGCTGGATTGCACATGGGATCCAGAGTCACAGGCGGTGGTTTAACCCTTTATGCCACAACTCCAACCCGTATTATCAATGTTGCTGTTAATTTTTAAGGTGAAAATTTATGGAGGCATATGGCCTTAGAAATATGCAGCTATCGGTTTGTAAGATTCATATCCTAGGTTGCAAATAGAGATGGTAATGTCAGCTGATTATTTGTCCTAGAGAATTAACAGTTCATAGATTCTCCTTATCAGAGCTGTAAGACACAGTGGATATCTTTTCTGACTGTCTAGGGAAATTATGAGCAAAGTCCTGAATATATGAAGCAGCCCTTTATTAATGCAGTTTGGATTTGAGCTGATTTGTTAATTATAGAGATATTTAAAACTAGGGAAGCCACAGTTGCTTGCCCAATTCTTTTTGCAATCAGTGTGTTCAGTGTGTAAAGTGGATGGTTGGGATTTGACAAACTGAACACAAAAGTGGAGAGAAGTCTTGTCATGAATCTGAATAAAACCTGATCAGTATATATTATAGTATATATTAAGTATATATTACAGTATATATTAAGAGACATTCTCCATAGATGAGCAGTGAGTACCAATAAGCTTGATTGAGGAACATTTAGCATGAACTCAACCAAAATGGTTTATGTTCCCAGAAAGATTCACATTCTAGGACAAGAATATGAAAACAAGACTAGGACCAAGTTCCAAAGAAGTCTGTGCATATTTAGGGCCTCATGGTAAGTACATATGACCAGGGTAAGGAAATAGGTAGATCCTAGCTATGGTTGATGTATATGAAGGCTAGTCATCAATTTGGGAATCCCCATTTATGCTCTACTTCATCTGCTATAACAGTACAGTCCTATAGAATATACTGCACAATGGCATGTTCAGTTCCACAGAAAAGACAAAGGTTACTTTTTAACTTTGTTTAACCCAGTATTTCTAGTCTTGTGAGTCTGTGTGCACGTGGGTGCAAGAGAGAATCACTTTTAGCCACTCAAAGAATTAGTATGGAAATGCTAATCTACAAGTGTTTCATCTGCCTCATGCCTGGACCCAAAAGTTTAGCCCTAGAGAGGGTTGAATGGCTTCAGCTATGGTAATTACAATGTTGAAGAATAAAGGGACTAAGCAGATTATCACAGGATGTGAATAAAGGCACAAATTTAGGAATGAGTGTGATTTGTTGGCCCACACTGACCAGAAGATAGGGATAAGAGAAGGAAAAGATGAGGAGGGAAATACAGTGTTTCTCTATCAATAAATTTAGTGAATATACCTAGCAGTTGTGGTTGTATGCAGAAGGAAAGAGCAACCATGATTTTTGAGCATGAAATTTCAAGTATAAAATTGTAGTAAAATCTCATTCACTTGTGATGACAAAAACAATGGGCTAGAGGAAGAAGAGGTGGGAGACGGGGCCCCCAAATGGTAAACTATTGAATTCAAAGAGCATGAGATGATACAAGTCTGAGCTTGGGTGATGATTTTGTGAATGGAAATGGATGCAAGAAGGAATCAATATAAAACCAGATGTGCTATCTACTACAACAGTTGAAGGAAATGGCGAAGATAAAGATAACTTTGGAATTTAGAACCCCAGTGATTAGAGAATAGTGTGGGATTTCCGTAAGAAGAATGATATTGTTCCATAGGATCCAGGACTTGAGGTATCGTGTGGAAGGAATATAAATACAAGTAAATCACATTTTTTGTGATGTCAGCAGAGATAAATAAGAATGTTAGAAAATTAATTCAGAGTAATAAACATCATTAAATGTGTGTGGAATGTACATAAAGTCACATGTAAATTGTGTGTGTAAGTGGTAAGAAAATTTTAAGAAACTGAATTTAATCAAATAAGTGCACCATCAATAATTAGCTTTGGCATGATTGCTAACTATTTGATCATTTGCAGATCTTCAACATTTTTGCTAAAAATAAATGATCATTTGACTAAAGCATGGTTATTAAAATATAACTGAATTTGTTTGCCTTCATAAGAATAAGTCTATGGTGACAAATTATATGAATAGAGAATAGGATAGAGAATGGTGTATTAGGAAACTCAGAAGCATCCTGCAACAAAGGCAGGTTTGAAAGATTCCAAGACTGAATTTTTTTTTTTGACAGGCAGAGTGGATAGTGAGAGAGAGAGAGAGAGAGAGAGAGAGAAAGGTCTTCCTTTACCGTTGGTTCACCCTCCAATGGCCGCTGCGGCCGGCTCACCGCGCTGATCTGAAGCCAGGAGCCAGGTGCTTCTCCTGGTCTCCCATGCAGGTGCAGGGCCCAAGCACTTGGGCCATCTTCCACTGCACTTCCAGGCCACAGCAGAGAGCTGGCCTGGAAGAGGGGCAACCAGGACAGAATCTGGTGTCCCGATTGGGACTAGAACCTGGTGTGCCGGCGCCGCAAGGTGGAGGATTAGCCTAGTGAGCCACCGCGCCAGCCCAAGACTGAAGTTCAATATATATATTCTGGTAACAAGGTCCAGTGTGACTTGTAGTGTGACACTTTAGCATTCTGGTCTTGATTTCTTTCTTTAACTTGTTAGTTAATTAACTAGAAGTGTAGAGTGACACATAGAGAGGGAAAGCAGACAGACAGACAGACAGAGATATATTCCATCTGCAAGTTCACCCCCCAAATGCCTACATCAGCCGGGGATGGGCCAAGCCAAAGCCAAGAGACAGAAATTCTATCTAGGTCTCTTACAAGGGTGTCAGGAACACAAGTATTTGGACCATCATCTGCTGCCTTCCCAGGTACATTACCAGGAAGCTGGGTGGAAAGGGTACAAGCCAGGACTCAAACCAGCACTCTGAAGTGGGACGTGGGCAACCCAAGATGTATCTACTCTGCCATAATGCTCACCCCCTAGCCTTGATTTCTTATCCGTAAACTGATATAATGATTGTCATAATGTGGTGATAATTAAGTTAGATAATAAATTCCATAATGAGCATATAATCTAAATTAATGTGTTATCTTATGCTTTGGGTAGCTAACTAGTAGTATGACCAGATAAATAATCATTTCAACTGGTGAGATTTCATTTCTCCCAATTTAACAAGAACTTGAAATGAATGAATAACTAGAACTTTTATATTAATAAAATAACTTTTATGGAAGTGAAATGGTCAGAAATTATATTACTTCTTCTTATTATTCATTTTTCTAGGTGTCAGAGACTTTCTAAGATAGTACCTTCTGTAAAGACTGTCAATTCTGTTCACCCTAGAGCACCATAGAGATTAAAGAAATCTTGATAAAGAGACATAATTCCATTATAAGAATTTCTTCAAATCAAGACCAAATGAAAACACAAACAGCATTAAATTTTACTGCAGAGTATGTTAGTAGATACAGTTCAAATATAAGCGTCTGCTTTGGCAGTTGTATGATCTTTCATGCCATGATGAGAAAATTGAATGGAAACCTTGTCCATTTGGGTGATTTCCTTTAGGATAGAATTATTAAAAATCATATGAAAATTTAGGTCCTTGCTGAGATGAACTCTTGTTTTCAAGAATAAAAGTGATTCTATAAGGAGATTTTACACAATACTTTTTCATTTGCCCATTTTGAGTTTCTGAAAATAAGCTGTCATTTTCAGCATTTAAGTATTTCAAACAAGAGAGGACCCATATGGGACTCAGTAATGAAGACCACGCATCTTTCCTCACATACACCTGGTACTCTCCTCTCCACACACTCGTATTGTCTATATACCTAGGGTGCACTTCTGCAGATGTTCTGACAATCAAAAAGGCAGTAGGGAAAGATACTGTAGGGTCCCAGAGGGTTTTTTCAGAAATTTGGCATTGGCTTTTAAGTGAGTTGAAGAATCACTGGATGTTTCTGAACAGACGACTGACATGATCTGGATTTTAAAATGTAACTTTGGCTTCAGTGGGAAGAACAGATGGTGAGGGACAAGGTGGGGAATAAAGGAAGTAGTATTGAAACTGTTGAATTTGCCCAGATGAGAGACGATGGTGACTGGCATTGATGAACCATAGTCAGGCTGAATATATTTGAGAGTTGAGGTCAAAGAGTTGACTGACAAATTGGGTCAGAGAATTAATTGGAAATTAGGCATGATTTTTAAAATTGGACTGAGAAGACAAAATGAATGAGATTATCAGTTACAAGATTAAGAATGTTGAAGGGCAGGTCTTGAGAAGAGAAGTTCGAGTTTAGCTGTGTTCAGTTTGAAATGCCTAGTGGACATCCAAATAATGTTGGCTGGTATGCTATTAGATATATGAGTCCAGTGTTCAAAGGATAAGGTGAGTAAGGCAACAGGCAAAGACTGGCAGAATGATATTTTATATAGGATGTTCAGAAGATTTCTCTGTTAGAATAACATTTCAGACTTGAGGAAAAGGGATAAAATAAATGGAACTATTAACCTGGAATTTTTCAAGTTACATGGGCTATTTTTATACACTTGCCTGCATGAGATTGCCTAGACAGTATGTAGAGAAGTTGTAAAGATTGGGATTCACCAACAGAAGAAATCGAAAAGGAACAGCCAGCCAGGAGAAGTGACGTGTTAGAAACCAAGGAAAGAAAATATTTCAAGAAAAATAGAAGTAGGCACTGTGACAAATGCTACAGAGAAATCACATAAGTTGAAAACAGCTGAGAATGAAATTTGGCTGCACAAAGAATATTGGTGATCTTGATGAGCTCAATTTCTGTCAGATGGTGGGGATGAATTTCATATAAATTATCTGGTTTGAGAGAAAAATCAAGACAAAGAAATAAAAATGGAGAGAACAGATGATTGTTTCAAAGAGTTTTACTCTTAAGTGGTAGAGAAATAAGGTAATAGGAAAAGGATAGATGTTCAAAGTGAGGTTTTATTGATGACTTTGCTTTACAGAAGCTTCTGAGTTTGATAGAATCCCATTTGTCTAGTTTTGCTTCTATCGCCTGTACTTTTGGGGTCATATCTGAGAAGCTTTCACCTACACCAGTGTCTCAAAGTGTTTCTCCTATGTTTTCTTCCAGCAGTTTCATAGTTTTCAGTCTTACACTTGGGTCTACAATCCTTCTTGAGTTGATTTTTGTATATGGTGATAGGTGGTGATCTAATTTCATTCTTCTACATATATATGTTTTGTCAGCACCAGTCATTGAAAACACTATCCTTTCTCTAATCTATGTTCTTGTTTCTGCAAAAACAGTCAACACAGTAAAGAGACATCAGACAGGGAGAAAATATTTGCAAGCTACTTTTTTTTTTACAACAAAATATTAGTATCCAATATATTTCAGCAACTCAAAAAGCAACAAAAGCAATCAATCCAGTTAAGAAATGGGCAACAGGACCTCAACAGACAGTTCTCATAGAAGAAATATAAATGACCAACAAATATATGAAAAACTGCTCAATATCACTAGCCATCAGGGAAATGCAAATCAAAACCACAATGAGATATTACCTCACCACTGTCAGAATGGTCATTACCCAAAAAAACAGAGTAATAAATGCTAGAGAGGATGTGGAGAAAAGGGAACTCATGCACTCTTGATAGGGATGTAAATTAGTGTAGCAACTGTGAAAAACAATGTGGAGATTTCTTTAAACACTAGAAATGGAACTGCCATATTATTTGGCGTACTACTACTGGATGAATATCCAAAATACCTTAACAAACTGTATAGAAGAGATACCTGCTCCCCCATGTTTATAACATCATGGTTCACAATAGTCAAAGTATAAAATCAACCAATTATCTTTCATGAAATGAATAGAAAGAAAATGTAGAATATATACACCATGGAATACTATTCAGCTATTTAAAAAATATAATGAAGTTCTGTCATTTGCAGCAAAATGGATGGAACTGGAGGAACTCATCTTAAATGAAATAAACCACACACACACAAAGAAAAATACCATAAAATCCCACTTACATGTGGGGGCCAAAACTAAATTAAAATATTTTAAAAACTCAATATGAACACAGAATGTTGATCACTGGAGGCTGGCTGTGGTCAGAGAAAGAGTTTGTATATAGGGGAGATTAGGTGTGGTTCATTAATTGTTGAGAAATGCACCATATTACTATGAGATGTTAGTAATGGGGAAGCTGGGTGTGGGGGTTTATAGAAAATCTTTGTACTACTTCACAGTTTTTTTTGTAAAAAATTTTTTTAAAAGAAAAGTTTTAATAAAATGGGTCATGCTGAGCGTGTAAGATTACTGATGAGAATGACTTGGTAGGGAAATAAACATTGTTGACATTGTAGAGAGGGGTTGATTTCAGGAGTTAAGTCCTGGAACATCTGAGTTCTCCTAAGAAAGGAAGTATAGGCAGTTTGTGCTTGGTTCCCTACGCAGGTGAAGGCAAGCTTGTAGACCTGGCAGTATGTGTGTGTGAAGTTCTTTATTGATGGCTTTATAGTTTCCCCAAGGGGAATAAGAAGCAAGGTCATTATATGAGATTGATGATATGGAAAGGAAAAGCTGTTGGGGAGATAGGAGAAGAAAGAAAAAGATTTTAAATGACTGTTGAGGGAAAAAGTTAATTCTCAACTTCACCAGAATCCTTTCTTGACCTTTTTTGATAGGCTAGTAATTTAATAGCCTTTCAAAATGATGTTATTTAAATAGTTAATTTGAAGAAGAATTTATTTTAGTGTACCATACAAACTGGCTCCAAGGCTGCTGTCCTGCTGGATCATTCTTTAGATGAGCTCTAATACCAAGTGACCAATTGAGAGATGGATGAAGTAGCAAATGAGGGCGTAGGAGGTAGAAGGAGCAAAGGGCCAAGAATCAAGAGATGTATGTTATAGGCTCTACCAAATACACACCTCCCCTACCTGCAACTATGAGCATGTTACTCTTGACCCTTATAAATTTATTCTAAATAGAAAAGTAATTGCAATATTGAAATATAGCAGCAGCAAGAAGGAAAGTACCACATTGAAAAACAATGTTGCATGCCCCTCATACTTATATATTGATTGATTTGAAAGGCAGAGTTAGAGAGAGAGAGATGGAGAGAGAGAGAAAGATTGATTTTCCATTTGCTAGGTCACTCCCCAAATGGTCATGATGACTGAGGCTGGGCCATGCCAAAGCCAGGAGCCTGAAACTCTGTCTGGTTCTCCTAAACACTTGGGCCTTCCTCTACTGCATTCCCAGGCACATAGGCAGAGAGTTGAATGGGAAGTAGAGTAGCCAGTACTCAAACTAGTACTCACGTGGGATGCCAGCATCACAGGTGGGGACTTAACCTTCTGTATCATGATGCCAGCCTCATGCCCCTTATACCTAAAACAAATTCTGGCATCATCTTTGCAACTGCTTCCATCTCAGAACATCTGTGATGCACTATCTCATTTAGTATATTCAGAACCTTCACATAGTTTAGGTGTCCAGCCAATACCCTATGATATTTATCTAACAGGAATCTCCTGGGCTTTTTTTGGAGAGATGAAAATCTCATCTTCTCTTGGATTGTTCTTATATATAAGGCCAGCTTTAATTTCAACTTGAAGATTTACTAGATACAATAGTATCTAGTTTATCTGACTAGCCAAATAGCTATATGTGTGAACTATTTGTGTCTGGTTCTTTTCTCTCACTGTACTGCTGACTGCTCATATAGAAGTGGAGTGGCCAAGGAAGGCCTTCATCAGCTATATTGATGTAAACATTGATTTGGGTTGTGATATGACCTAGGCACAGTATGCACTATCTTTTACCCAAAAGTATAGGTAAGGCCCCGGGGACTGCATACAGATAATGTTATAACATATGAAGGGCATATAATGGATGCTTTAAAAACATATTATATTCTGATGAATTTAACTGATATATTTAGAAATCTAGAGAGCAGCATTGTAATGCAGCAAATTAAGCCACAACATGGACGCTGGCATCCCATGTTGGAGTGCTGGTTTGAGTCCTGGCCACTCTGCTTCTGATCCAGCTTCTAGCTAATGAACTTGGAAGGCAGCAGAAAATAGTCCAGGTACTTGGGCTCCTGCTACCATGTTGGAGACCTGGATGGAGTTCCTAGCTTGTGTGTGTGTGTGTGTATCTCCTTCTGTCATCAGCATGCCTTTCAAATAAATAAATAAATTATATATGTGTGTGTGTGTGCATATATATATATATATATTATATATAGTTTTAAAGAATTCCATCATGTTCCTCAGGACCAGGCATGTTCTGGTTAATGTTGCCTAGGTGACTATGCCAGACTGTAGATATGATAAAAATCAGCTAATGTGCCAGTTGATCTGCTGACCTGAGTTTTTATAAGTGAACTGTATTTTATATCTTAACTGGCTCAAAATAACTGTCCTACATCTTAGAATAGCTAAAAATCCTTTGTTAATGTCTATTTATCCATATGCCCTATTCTACCCAAATATACATGATTGTGGAACATTTTATCAAATAAGGACTTGAGCATCTTCAATTGTTTTGGCCTTCGTGAGGATGTTGGTAAAGGGAGAGGTAGAGGCCAGTATTGATTTTTTACTGATTTTCTGCAAATGAACATTGGCTACGTTACAACAGAATTAATGTGAAATTAAATATTACAGTAAGGCTATTATCAAAAGAGGTCATTGTGATGAATGGTCTATTTAAATGAGACCACCAGAAGGAATTAGAACTAGAGCATATTAATCCTAGTCAGTTTGCAAGACTATTTTTATGCAGATTAAACTATATTTCAGGTTGATAAATCAGCATGACGTACTCTGTGACAAGTGTCAAATTTCCCTCCCGTTCTTTATTTCCATGTGCTGGGCCACAGCTGGGTGGACACAACTAGGATAGAACATCCCAGTAATGAGCAGCAAAGATTAAGATGAGTGGCGGATGATCATTCAGTTCACATCGCTGGTCCTTTGGTCAGGCTTCCTTTTCCTTCAGTACGACTACCAGTGAATGTAAGGATGCTAGTAATTGCAGAATTATTTATGTCGAGTGCATTGGCACTATTTGCTGTCCTTAAGCCTGCTGCTTTTCTTAGGAATCCAGTTGCATTTCCCAGATATCTTCGTTTTTCTCTTCAGAAAACTCTTGATGTCACAAATACGTTTTTAACCTCCTTAAAGTAAGAGAAATTCAACAAAAATATTTCTAGAAAAGACTGATGTGCTTTATGTGGTGCTACAGGTGAAACAGTTGTAGCCATAACACAGATAAAGCCCATGTTATTTGCCCAGTTGATAATGGTTAGCTCCAGAACATGTGGCAGAATGAAATGATGGATAACACAGCTGAGAGCCAAGGCAGCTAGTTTAGCCCTACGCTAACCAGCTCACTGACCTTGGACAAATCATGAAAATTAAAACATATAGCATAGTACATTGTGCATGATAGGTTTTCAATGAATATTTAGCATTAGGTAGAGTGAACTTAACTTCTCTGATCCCAGACTTCCTTCTAAATTAGGCAGCATATCTTGCACAGATACAAAGTGTGACAAATGCAATTGACCTACTTGCCTACAAAAATAGACCTGCTTGCTCTCAGTGGTCTCAACAGACGGTCTGGATGAACAACTTTTTATTATAATTTGGTATTATTTAGTGTCTTAAAGTTTTTGAAAATGAGGCCTGGCATTGTTATTTTTTTATTTTGACGGGCAGAGTGGACAGTGAGAGAGAGAGACAGAGAGAAAGGTCTTCCTTTGCTGTTGTTTCACCCTCCAATGGCTGCTCCCGCCAGCGCACCGCACTGATCTGAAGCCAGGAGCCAGGTGCTTCTCCTGGTCTCCCATGCGGGTGCAGGGCCCAAGCACTTGGGCCATCCTCCACTGCACTCCTGGGCCACAGCAGAGAGCTGGACTGGAAGAGGGACAACCGGGATAGAATCCTGCGCCCCGACCGGGACTAGAACTCGGTGTGCCGGCACCACAGGCAGAGGATTAACCTATTGAGCCGCAGCACCGGTGGGGCCTGGCATTGTGATACAGGAATTAAGCTGACAGTGAAGACACTTGGCATCCATATCTGAGTGTCAGTTTGAGTCCAAGCTGCTCCACTTCTGATGCAATGCACTGTTGATGTGCCTGGAAAAGCAGCAGAAGGTGCCGCAGGTGTTTGGGCTTCTGCTACCCATGTGGGAGATCCAGATGGAGTTCCATACTCCTGACTTTGCCCTGGACCAGCCTCAGGTGTTGTGTCCATTTGGGAGATATTCTCTCTCTCTCTCTCTCTCTCTCTCTCTCTCTCTCGTGTGTGTGTGTGTGTGTGTGTGTGTGTGTGACTCTGCCTTTAAAATAGATAAACACATCTTAAAAATGTCTTTACAAATGCTTCATGTCTCTAATAGCTGGGCAATCCCTGCAGCCTAGGAAGAGCGTGCATCATTATTTGCCTGTGGAAGAACCACAGGGGAAGAGATTAATGACTTCTCCAAAGGGATGCAGTTGATCAACTTCCCTGCAGCAGTGGGACTCAGGTCTCTTATGCTTAGGACTATGTTGTATAATGTGATGCTTCTAACATAAGTCATCACTATTTCTCTGCACAACCTAAGAAAGTCATCTTGTTTCATGAGAAACAAACTGAAAATGACTAAGAGGAATTACCCTTTGGATCTGAAGTCCACAGATATCTGGAAAGAGCTGAAATCAGAGTTTGCCATGGTATCCTTTACCCTCCTTGTTGCTTGCCTGCATTCTTTGTTACTTGCTGTACCTGTGACTTACCCATTGAATAGACTCGGGAAGGAAGGAAATTGAGTTGGTCCTAAAAGCCTCACATGGGGACTGTGGCTTGACCCAGTTATGTCATAAGCAACATGTCTCACAGAGGGAAACAGCTTGGAAAATGACCAGGGAAGGAGGGAAGCCACATGGTCAGTGAGCATGGCATGCTGGCGCTGTAGCAGAAAGCAGCCCCCTGTTTGCCATCTTGGGAGCTTACGACTTTGCCAAAACTAAGACAGGGCCTTTTTGTAAATAGAGAAGGTGACTACATCGGGACCACCTCAACTCTCTCCAACAATTTTACATAAATCCCTCTGAAATGGGTATTTGAGATTTTTTTGTTGTTGTAGAACAAAAACTTTTGATTCTTTAGCTGAGGTTAGGCTTAAAATGTGCAGAAAACAGAAGTTTATATTAATTCACATTAGTACAGATTATAGGAGTTATTGCCTTTACTTCAGAAGGTAGGGCATGCAAACATGCACGTGTACACACCAACATACACACTTCTACACATTCTCCTGACTTTCTTGTACTGTTTCCTCAGCCCAGAATCTTATTATTGCTAATTTCTAATACTCCCTTAAGACAGTGCTCAGGGATTACTCCACTGTGAAGACTTTCTTGGACTTCTTCCTTGGACCTTGTCCTGCCAACTGAAATGGGTTTATCTCCTCCAGTGGCTTCTGGTATACCCTACTTACATTTCTACTGTGGCATGTACAATGTTACATTTTTTTTTTTTTTTGACAGGCAGAGTGGACAGTGAGAGAGAGAGACAGAGAGAAAGGTCTTCCTTTGCTGTTGTTTCACCCTCCGATGGCCGCTGCGGCCGGCGCACTGTGGCCAGCGCACCGCGCTGATCTGAAGGCAGGAGCCAGGTGCTTCTCCTGGTCTCCCATGCGGGTGCAGGGCCCAAACACTTGGGCCATCTTCCACTGCACTCCCGGGCCATAGCAGAGAGCTGGCCTGGAAAAGGGGCAACCGGGACAGAATCCAGTGACCCGGCCGGGACTAGAACCCGGTGTGCTGGCGCCACAAGTGTGGAGGGTTAGCCTAGTGAGCCGCGGCACCGGCCCTGATGTTACATTTTCATAGACTATTTTCCTAAGCATGTTCATAAGACATACCATTACATTCTTTGTTTTTAGGTTTTGAAAATTTATATTTGATTTTTTTCCAAATGCAGAAACATTCTCAATGTTAAGGATAAAATGAGACAGGGATTTCCTTTTTAATTTTTTATTTGAGAGGCAAACAGAGAGAGCTCCTGTCTTGGATGGATATTTGGTACAGCAATTAAGTCACCACTTGGGGTAACTGCCATATCAGAGCACCTAAGTCCTGGCTACTCTACTTCTATTCCAGCTTCTGGATCATGCATGCCCTAGGAGTCAGCAAATGATGACTCAATTGCTTGAGTTCCTGTTACCAATGTGGGAGATCCAATTCAAATTCTGGACTCCTGGCTTTAGCCTGGCCCAGACCTAGCTATTGCAGGCACTTAGGGAGCAAATGAGTAGATGGAAGATTGTCTCAGTATCTCTCTCTCTCTCTCTCTCTCTCTCTCTCTCTCTACCTATAGATAGATATAGATATACTTTCTTTCAAATAACATGGAAATAAATAAGTTTTTAAAAAGAAAGACCTCCTCGGGGCACCGGATTCTATCCCGGTTGCCCCTCTTCCAGGCCAGCCCTCTGCTGTGGCCAGGGAGTGCAGTGGAGGATGGCCCAGGTGCTTGGGCCCTGCACCCCATGGGAGACCAGGAAAAGCACCTGGATCCTGGCTCCTGCCATCGGATCAGCGCGGTGCACCGGCCACAGCGCGTCGGCCGCGGCGGCCATTGGAGGGTGAACCAACGGCAAAGGAAGACCTTTTTCTCTGTCTCTCTCTCTCACTGTCCACTTTGCCTGTCAAAAAAAAAAAAAAAAAAACAAACAAACAAAAAAAAAACAAAAAAAAAAAAACACCTATGCACTTGGTTCACTTCCCAAATGCCCGCAATAGCTATGGTAAGCCTCTGCTGGGAGTTCAGCAACTCAGTACAGGACTCCCAAGTGAGTTGCAGAAATTCAACTACTTGAGCCATGAATTGCTCCTTCCCAGGGTGTGTAATAATAGGAGACCTGAATTGAGAGTGGAACAGGGTCTCAAACATAAACACTCTGATATGGGATATAGGTATCCTAACTGACTAATCAATAGGACAAATGCCTACCATACAAGACATCTTTACATTAATCAACTGATGTTAATTTTTTGTTCTGTGTATATTTTAGAATAGAGGTTTTTTTTTTCTTTAAAGATTTATTTATTTATTTGAAAGGCAGAGTTACAAAGAGGCAGAAGCAGAGACAGAGAAGTCTTCCATTTACTGGTTCACTCCCCAAATGGCTGCAATGGCTGGAGCTGAGCTGATCCAACCCCTGAAGCCAGGAGCTTCTTCTGCATCTCCCACATGGGTGCATGGGCCCAAGCACTTGGGCTATTTCCTACTGCTTTCCCAGGCCATAGCAGAGAGCTGGATCAGAAGTGGAGCAGCCAAGATTCCAACTGGTGCCCATATGGGATGCCGGTGCTGCAGGGAGAGGCTTAGCTAGCTGTGCCACAGCGCTGGCCCCGAGCACAGAGTTTTAATAACTGTATTATTCTGTATTATTCTGCATTTTGTAAAGAACCAGGTCGAAGGGTTAACATGATACTCTATACATGCAATGGCTCAATGTGTCACATGAAATGAACTCATGGAGATCTGTCAGTGGGAGAGAAGGCCCCTAAAAACAAGAGTGAAGTACTCTTCTACCCCAGTGTTCAATGTTGCCTGACTCCCTACAGAGATTTTTAGATGGTGTGTTAGAACAATTTCTAAATTGTTTAGGAATTAGAAATATTCATAATTTAAGTTTGCATTGATATGTGCAGGGAATAGACAGCTGTTGAGATTCCTGTCAGTAGGTCAGGCATTCCACTGAAAGGGCAAACGAAAAGGGTAGCCATGGGAAGGGGAGAGGTAAATTCACCCTCCCACATGAACTGTCATTTGATCCCTTGACATTTGTATCTGAGATACCTACTGTCCTAATGGCCATCTTCCCCATAAGTCAGCTGTGTGTGTGTCCTACAGATTCATGGATTTGACTGCCCTATATCTGGATACCAACGCCTTCTCAAATTGTGATTCTGAAATTCCTAGGAGTTCAAGGCTTAAGCTTGACTATATCAGCAATGCTAAACTAACCCAGCCATTCCACTAGCCAACCATAGCATTGCTGTCTCTTCTAATAAGACGTATATGTGGGTATCATTCAAAAATGGTTGGGTAGAAGAAGCCTTTGGCTCAAAATACTGTAAAAAAAAATTCATTTTGATACTTGGGCCATTTTCCTGTCTACATGCATAGTTCTTATACCCTCTTAACAGAATTTTTGAACTGGGCTTACTGTATTTTTCTGAACATCATGTTTGATCTATATATGACATATAGAATTTTAAAAACTAATCTGTTCCATAAACACTAAAATAGGAGACAATTGGTAACAAGCATGGATCTCACAGTAGGGAAATTAGTTTTGAATTGACTATCATATTTCCCTTATTATCAAGTAAGTATACTTGTTTTCTATAATTTTATGTCTTTGGTATCAAAGTGCCTGATAACTAATAATTACATTTTATGCAAAAATCTTTTTCTGAAAAACTTATGGAATCAATTTTGAAATCTAAAAATAAAATGTCTGTGAACCTTTTGATTATATTGACTAGTGAAATGAGGAGGATGATGAAAATTGGGTATTATGGAGTCAGTGCCATGGTTCACTTGGTTAATCCTCCTCCTCCAGCACCAGCATCCCCTATAGGCACCGGGTTCTAGTCCCGATTGCTCCTCTTCCAGTCCAGCTCTCTGCTGTGGCCCGGGAAAGCAGTGGAGGATGGCCTAAGTGCTTGGGCCCCTGCACCCGCATGGGAGACCAGGAACAGGCTCCTGGCTTTGGATCGGCGTAGCTCTGGCCGTTACGGCCATTTGTGGGGTGAACCATTGGATAGAAGACAGTTACACTGTCTGTAACTCTACCTGTCAAATATATAAATAAAAAATCTTAAAAAAGAGAGAAAATTGGGTATTAGTCCAGGCATGGATTTGATTCTCAAAAATGACCTCTAATTCTTTCATAACTATTTCTATGAGCATTTAAGCCTCTTTCCTACTGGTGCAAGCTGTTTCTTATTTTCTGGATGGTATTCTTTGTTTTCTTTTGTATTTGAGAGACAGAGAGTGAGAGAGAGAAAGAGAAACAAAGACAGAGAGCTTCTACATACTGATTCATACCTCCAAATGCCCTCAAATGGCTGCCTATGGAAGTCAGGAGCCGGGATTTCAATCCAGGTCTTTCAAATGGCAAGGGGGACTCCATTGCTTGAGCCATCGACGGTTGTCTCCCAAGGTCTGTACTAGTAGGGAGCTGAAATCCGAGGGCATCTGGGTTTGGAGCAAGAGTACTCTGATGTGCCACACAGATGTCTTAGTTCAAATGTCTTCCCCAGGCTGCTTCCTCATGTTTGAGGCTGAGCTTAGTGGAGGCTTTGTCTGAATTCAGTTTGCTGCTTTCCTATGGTGAACTGAACCTTTCAAGGCACAGATAATTTAGCATCAGGCAAAATGTCCTTCACATTTTCTATACACATCTTATATGCCAGAGCAAGTGCTTTATATACATTTTATAATTTAATTCTCACAATGAATCTATGAAATACCAACTATTATTTTCTTAATTGTACATATAGGACAACAGCCCAGAGGTGCCTAGTCAATTACTTATGTTCATATAAAGGATTTCTAGGGAATTTAACAACAACTGTGTCACTCTTTGAAGTCCATCTTATTAAATCATTATTCTGACCTCAATAGATTTTAAACCACCTTAACTGGATATTGTTAAAACCTAGATATATTTATATATAGACATACTAAACATACACACGCACACATATACACACACATAAATTTATCAGTACTGTTACTGAGGGCAGGTTTATGTGGAGATGAGAGAGGGGATTACAAAAGCATCTAGGAGATGGAGAGCAAATCGTATAGAAAGGAAAAGGGTACCTATAAGAAAGCCTACAACTTTTGGTACTGGGTCAGAGCATTCTGTACACACAGCCACCCAATGCCTGACACTGAGGAACAGAGAAGGGTTCTGGGAGTTTATCTAGTATCTTCCCTAGTTTCAGAAAGCTCAGATTTAAACTATTCCAAAAGCATTTATATGGAATTTGAAATGAAAATGTACCTGCTTAGTCTTTAATAGAAGACAAACAAAATGCAGGAGGCTGTGGTCGGTTCTGAGGAAGGTATCTTTTTTTAATGCATCACACTAGGGGGTGAACTCATATTTGAAAGGGCTTAGAATGCACACAAAGACTCTGTACTTTGACCTTGACTAATGCCAGAGAATGCAAATCCCCGCAGCAAGAAACCATCACCCAAATCTATAAATAAAGTAAAAGGAAAATGAGAAATAAATGAGCCACATTTTGATATTTTGTGACAAATCCCTCAGATTGATGAAAGAAAAACCACTTGAACTCGTCTTGGAATGCTGAGACCCATAACGTGCAAAATGCAAAAGCCATTCTTCCCGAAGCTTCTTTATAGGCTGCTTGTCCACAGGGTTGCCCTGAGAGAAAATGTGTTTGGCGAAGAAAAAAAGAAGTGTCACTGTAGGATCTTAGCTCTTTGGTGCTTTAATTCCGTCTCACAGTGACAAACAGAGGCCACAGCTGATGCTTTTGAAGTTAGGTTTAATCTAAGGAAAGATTCATAAGCTTGTAACACGATCTCTAGACAGAAAAGCTGTATCAGGATTTTTTTTAATATATTCTAAACTTCGCTGAACAAAAAGCACTTGGAGACACAGAGAGGATAGGGCATTATTAACTAGAGGAAATGTAGTGATTTTCCTTTTATCCTTCATTCTTAATACAGTATATAACTTCTGCTAAAATAAATGACACTTGATATTCATAACTATTTCCCATTTCATATTTACTTTTGTGGTCCTTCCTCAGTTCTTGTGAGCCAAATTCTTCACAAAGCCTGGTGTTTGTTACTCTAACTTGATGTAGAGTTCTAGATAATATAGATGATCCCCTCAAGCCAGGAAGAAGAAAATGGAAGTAGGCGAGGCATTCCTCTGGTGCTCCTCAGAATTGCCTTTGGTGTGAATTGCAGGTTTATGGGAGATTTTGTCCAGTTGTGTGCTGGTAAATGCTGAACAACTGATTCTCTGTAGAAGAAAAGAAAGAAAAAAAAAGAGAAAGCAGTAAGAAGGAAAGGAGGCAGGAAGAGAGGGAGGAAGGAAGAGAAGGGAGGGAGGGAGGGATAAAGAAAACCCTGACCATTACGTTTGACAACTTCTTTGATATATACTCTCATTGATTTCAAGCTGCCATTGCTTTAATAAGTGGCTTAGAAATTCCTGAAATTTTTTCATTGGCAGATGTTGAAGCTGACTTTGACGTATCGATAAATCCATCTCTTTTAACTAACCATTTTTTCTCAAAAACCTGACAATCAAACTTGGGATGACCAGTCTCATAATTAGAAACCACCGTAAAATCACCACCCAAAAGTCAAGACTAAATACCGGCCAGCACCGCGGCTCACTAGGCTAATCCTCCGCCTGCGGCGCCGGCACACCGGGTTCTAGTCCCAGTCAGGGCGCCGGATTCTGTCCGGTTGCCCCTCTTCCAGGCCAGCTCTCTGCTATGGCCCGGGAGTGCAGTGGAGGATGGCCCAAGTGCTTGGGCCCTGCACCCCATGGGAGACCAGGAGAAGCACCTGCCTCCTGGCTTTGGATCAGTGCTGTGCGCCTGCCGCAGCAGCCATTAGAGGATGAACCAACGGAAAAGGAAGACCTTTCTCTCTGTCTCTCTCTTTCTCTCACTGTCCACTCTGCCTGTCAAAAAAAAAAAAAAAAAAAGACTAAATACCAAGCCCTGCAATTCATCAGCTGGGGCTCTACCTCAGATTTACTGTCTTGTCCTTTTCAGGTTCACAAAAACAGAGAGTGATAAAAAAAAAAAAATCTGTCAATTTTTGCTCCTAGATGGCTATGAATAGCAGAGAATAATAGTGTTCAACACATTTCCCTCTCTTGCATGGGTTTGTCAAAAAAGATAAAAAGGAAAATAGTATACAACAAAATTTCATTTAAAAAGAGCAAGTTATTACTTCTAACCAAAAGTCCATGTGTTTTGATAGGAATATAGAATCTGTCAATCATTGTAGCTCCCAAATGTCCTCGACTGTCTGAAATGCAATCTGGTGGTTTCTTCCTGTCACTGATGCCTTGCTCTTCTGGTCAGCAGCCAAAAACAAAACAAAACAAAACAAAACAAAACAAAACAAAACAAAACAACCACATGTTTCACACTCAGCTGGTGAGACAACCTGTAGATTTGGAATTTGATCTTTTAGATTTCAGTTGGTCTTTATTATGTACTCTATAAAGGAATGGGCTTCACACACTCTTAATGGCCACTCAATGGCAGCTATGGTAAATAATACTCATGCTCTTCACAATACATAGGCAATACAAAGAAAGTGATGGCATTTGTTCATGGATTATTATATTAATTCATGAAATGCTAAAGAACATTGCATATGATTACCATCTAATATAAGATCAAAGGCTGAATAATACAATATGCCCAATATAAATGAAAACATATCCACTTGAAGTTTGCCTTTGATGAAGATGATGAATCTTTTCTTCCATGTTCACCTATGTGCATCTTAGCAAATTGGCTCTAATCATAGTGAACTAAATCAAGCTGGCAGCCCCTGACTGATTAATTATTTGGTTGATTTGACTGAAGGTTGCCAAAATTAACTTTCTGTATATATAGAATGAGCCAGTAATGGAAATTAGAGTTAAATACTAAATGTAAATACAAAATAAAATAAAGTGCTGAAGATATGTATATTTTATGCAAATTTTCAATTTTATAGATTAAAAAAAAGCATCAGAATTTGGAGTCCCAAAATCACATAGAGAATTCGCAACAAATAAGACAAAATTAAGACTATTGACATACTAATCAAGCCAATCTCCACTATTTTGCCTCATTTTATAGAGATTCAGGGAGGGACTTAAAAGCAATGTCTCTTCTTTAACAATTCAGGGCATGCTGAATTTTTTTTTTTTGTTAGAGAAAAGGCAATTATAGAATTGTTTTATTAAATACCTATTTTATTTTACAAGTATTAAGTATAGAGATATTGACAGAGTAAAGGGAAAACTGTTATATTCCAAGCTGAACAATTGTGCAGGAAGATTATTCCTGACAGAGTGTTCTCCCCTGCAGATGACATTATTGCATGATGGAGATCTGTTATTTTCTATTGTCTTAGTGCATTTATTGTTTGCCATTGATGACTTTTTAGTTCAACACACCAAGAGAAATAAGTGGAATGGTCTACTGAGGAACATTTGGATAAGGGCCTCTTCTCACAGACAAACAAAAGGAAAACAGCTCAAAATATTTGTCATTATCTTCAAAAGTGACCCTATCATGAAACTGGTCTTGAATTTACTGCCAACAGCAAGAAAAAAATTTTTACAAATTTAGTTGTTATTGGGGGTGGACTTCACATCTTCCAAGATAGTTATGCAAAGTTGGAATGAGAACAACAACAGAAAGAGAATAGAAAGAAAAATGTGTAAAAAATAGCCAAGCTGGACCTGAGAATCGCTCAGACACTTCTCTTCCTTCTCTCTTCTCCTCTCACTCCTCCTGCCCACCCCACTTCCTGTTTCTCAGGTGCAGATTCCAAGAGTGGACTTCAAAGCTAGCATTACTGAAAAATCTTTGAGGTTTATGAAATATTGGGATATATGCTGTTTGGAAGACCAAATGCAGACAGGATGAAAAGGCCTGTCTGCTAGAACAGACCTAATAGATGAAGTCTCAAAGAATATGATTGAAGGATCCTTATTTTTTCCATTAGTTTGTTATATTAATAGTTATGGAGCATTTATTTTGTGACATATTCTGTTAGGCTTATTGTTGGGATGGTGAATCAGTTAGCTATTGCAACTCAGCTGCTCTGAAACCCAGCAGCTTTAAACAATTATTTATTATTGTTTTTGTGTCTTCAGGTTAGGAAGGAGGTGATTGGCATTGGCTGGTTCCACACTAAATTATGGGCTCAGGCCTCCTCCATGAATATTCATTTTTGGACCTGAGAAGAAAGTGCAGCAACTGCCTAGGGAAAGCTCTTCTTATAATAACACCAGATGTACAAAAGCAAGTAGAAACACAAGAGACCTCTTAATTCGTAATACTGGAACATGTACATATCACCTCAATCTCATTTTATTAGGCAAAGCAAGTCATTTAGCAATGAATTTAACTGTAATTTTATGGAAAGAATTGCAAAGTCACATAAAAAAGTTGGAGAATGGGGTAAATAACTGGTACCAATGATGCCATCTACAGCAGATAGGCTAAATATATAAATATGAATGATAATCAGTCTCTGCCTTCAAATAAAGCATACCATAGTAAAATAAATAGAAAAGCAAACAATTATGTAAATTGTTAGTTTCTAAGGGTTTATGTAAGCTATGTAGGCCAGATATTTATTATATGGAAATATATTCTCTATGTGTTTGACCATATAACTAAATCAAAGAAAGATCTTGAGATCCAAATTTTATTTAGAAAAAATAATGGTATGCTGGCATCCTCTGTGAGACATGTATTTGCTCCCTTCTTTCCTCTCCACAATCTCATTCCCTTCATCTCTCTTTCTTTTTCTCCATTTTATTTTTCTTTGACTGTAAACTTTGGAAATTGAAATGTGGAAAGTAAGGAGAATTTGGGATCTCAACTGATGGTTCTAAACAGCCCTTCTTCCTATGGTCAGTACACATACGAGCTCTTTAAATGAATGAAGAGTTGAAAAGCATCTTTAGATAAAGACATTTGTACTTAAGGTTCATATGTGATGTACCATTAGAAGTGTTTTCTTCCAGAATTGTGCTCTAGAAATCTCATATTCTGCAATATATTGAACAACAAACTGTGAAGCACTAGTTCTCAGGAACTGTCTAGCTGACATTTTCCCAAGAAGATACCAGATAATTACAGTAAGGACCCCTTCATCTGCCAAGTAACACATGTTACTTCACACAGCTGGACTGTTTTGATTATAGCAAGAAAATAACAGAAACACCTTACCTAACTCATGGAAGCACAAGGCTGACCCCCTGTGAAGGAAGAACATGTGGTCAACCAGGAGAAGAAATATGAGGAGTCTTTCTTGTTTGAAGCCTTACTCACCATCTGCCAGTCACCAGTGTCTAATAAATTGTTAGCTAAAGAGATGGCAGACACTGACCAATGAGTAATATAATCAGATGCCCATTTTGTAAATACAGTTTTATTGGCATATACTCATGCCCATTCATTTACTTATGTCTGTGGTTGACATTGTGCTACAACAACAGTATTAATTAGTTGTGATAGAGACTGCATGGCTGGCAAAATCACAGATATTTACTATTGATAATTTATAAAATTTACTGACTTCTGTGTTAGAGACATATTCCTTTGGAGTAAATTTTTATTATTCAGTTGAAACATAAATGCTGCTGAACAATTTCTCTTACTTATGGGTAGAGAAAAGTATGGAGCATACAAAAATTCTCAAAGAAGATGAGACACAAAAGACATTCTTATTTCTAATATAATCTGGCTTTTTCCCTACTGTGCATTCAAATGTTATATCCTCCAACATTTATTTTTTGTTCCCTATTCTTTTTCAGTACCACCATTATTATTTAAATGATTCAACAAATAGAGAGCCCACAGGAAATGATTATTTTTCTATGGAGATAGCAAGGCATAGCAAATAGAACTGAAGTTCTTTTGAATTTCAGGTATGCCACTTGGCAATAATGAGAATTTGTAGAAGTTCTTAAGGCTGGTTTCCTTTTATTGTTGTTGTTAGTTTCATGTTGCTATACAAATTAGAGTTCTGTGTATCAAACACAATTAACATGAGAGAAAAAATAATTTCATGAAAAATAGAAAACTATAAAACAAAATTAGAACAAAAGCTATTCAAACACTAGAGATGCAAGTTAAATAATTGGAAAATTTAGAAATAAAATGTAATCAAAAAATGAAAAACCTTTTTCAATTGAATATTATGTAAATATTAAAAATGGACTGAGATTCAGATGTATAAACATACATGAACCTAATGCTCAATGAAAAATTTTCTGACTGCTATATATATATATATACAGTATGCTAATTATTTATATAAAATTTGACAATAAAACTATATATATCTATTAACATTTAATAATAATGGTATTAAATATCTGCAATGTTAAATACTGTTTTCCTTTAAAAGAAATGATTAAAATGGAATCAGAAAGGTTTACACAGAAAGCTTTATTGGTAGCTATGGCATTTTCTTATGTAAAAGTGAAAGATCTGAATGAAGGCTAACATGCTAGTATTTAATAAAGTTGGGTCATGGGTATATGAGTGTTTATGTTGTTTTGTTTATATTTTTATATATTTTGATATGTTTAATTTTTCTTTTTAAAAATTTTATTTTATTTATTTGAAAGACAGAGATATTTCATTTGCTGGTTCATTTTCCATTGCCCACTAGAGCCCAGGCTGAGCAAGGCCATAGCCAGTAGCTGGATCTCCCACATGTTTAGCAGCAACACAGTTACTTGAACCATCAGTCCTGCCTGCTGGGATATGCATTAACAGGAAGCCAGAATCAGGATCAAGCTGGTACTCAAACCTAGGCACTTTGATAGGGGATGCAGGCATCCCAAGTAGCATCTTAACCATGATGTCAAAAAGCTGACCCAAAATATTTATGTTTTTCAACAGAGAGATAAAAGGCATGAAAAATTATAGACCAGCTTCTCAGTTATACATCTATTGGAAAGCTTAACCGGGAAGATTATGAAATTGAAGGATCCAGATGCCTTTTTCAGTAATGTATCCTATCAAGAAATGCCATTATTTCTCTCTCCTTCCAAATTACTTTTTGCTGTTATTTGTATCCACTCCCCCCCCCCCCATTAAGGATAAAGTGCTATAGCTTCCTAATGTTTCCCTCAAACATTTTATTTTGTTGAGTTCGCTAATATTGGAGAAGTGAGTTGCTTATGAATTGAAAAGATCACTGAAGTAAGTCTGCAGAAACCTGAAGATTTGTGCCAATTCTGGTCAACACTAGAATGTTGGAGAGTGGATTGTGGTAGTTATGATTCTTAAGTTACTTACTCTTTATGAAGAACTTTATACACTATTACACACTATTTCATTTAATGCTTACCACACTCAGATTAGGTAGGTATTAATTTGCTATTTTACTGATAGTGAAGCTGAGATACAGCTATATGTTGTTTTCAGATTAAAAGTTGGCCATATTTAGCAAATGTAAATATAAAATTTCCAGTAAAATGTGAATACCAAATAAGTATCACTTTTAAAATATATTAATATGTTTCCTAAAGTGTTTTTGAAAGGCAAATAAGCAGTAGAGACAAAACAGTCATGAAGCAACCGATGGAACAAGGGCTCTGATCTCTGGTTCATTCCCCACATGTCTACAATAGTGAGAGCTGGGAATGCAATTGAGGTCTCCTATGTTGGTGGCAGGAACCCAATTATATGAATCATTACTGCTGCCTCGCAGAGTTTGCATTTGCTAAAAACTTGATTCAGAAGCCAGAGCCAGAAACTAAACCCAGGTATTCAAATATGGAGTAACCATTAGGCAAAATACCCATTCCTCATGTAGTGTTTTAAATGGCAACCCTGGAGAGATCACACAACTCTAAACACAAAAGTAGTCCTGTGATAATAATTCCTGTTTTCATGTCCACACTTCTTTCAAGTTTGTCTGAACTGAGTCTTCCTCCATCCATTCAATGGTTATTCTTTAACAAACAGAGATTTAATGAGCATAGATTTAACAGGTGTTAAATTTATATGAAGTTATATGAACTCCTGTTCTCCATGTGAGGAAATCCAGTAGGCATTATGAGTCATAGATCTGAAGAAGAAGATAGGGATTGAAATTGTAGCAATAGATTCAGGGTCATTAGCATTTGTATGATACCATATTCCTGCCATGTGTATCAGACCCTGTATATTATAATAAATTACCTTGTTCTGCCTCTCAAAGAATTTGTTTATAGTCCAGGGAAGGAAGCAAACAAATAAACCATCAGTTAAAACACAGAGTGACAAGAATAATGGTGAAAGAATACATAATATCTTCTGGGATCCAGAGGAAGAAATGACCTCTAACTTGAGAGTAGGAAGAGAAATAGGGATTTTGTCAATGCAGAATAGTGGGAAGTGCAGCAAAAGATCCAAACTGAGTTTTTTTTTTTTTTTTTTTTTTTAAAGACAACATGGAACTTTGAAAAGCTCATTATGAATGGAGTGTGGAAGTTAAAGGGTGAGTCAAATTACATGAACTGAAGGGATAAATAGGAATATATTGTGAAGGGTTTTCTTAGCCCTAAAAAGACTTTGAACCTTTCTTTTATAATCAAGGCAATCATTGCGTGATTTTCATGAGGGAACTGATATACTCAAATTTGAATTCCAGAAGAGTCATTCAGACTATGTGAGAAATGAACTAGACAGTAAAAAAGCAAAAGTGAGACTAGTCAGAGGTTGTTGCTATAACCTAGGCAGATGATCATGACAGCTTGAAATCAGCATTTTGAGAGTTATTCAGTAAGCAAGGTCAGTATACTAAGTGAATGACTGTTTAAGAAGATTGAGGAAGAAGCAAAATTCAAATCTAAGACACATGTTGTAGTTTGGGCAACTAGATGGTGATGAGGTCATGCCATGAGATGTGGTAACAAATATCAGATGTATAGCTGATTTAGAGAGAAGAAAAAGGGTTGCAGTTTTGAATTCACTAAGCTTGAGATATTTGTGAGAATTACAGGGGATCAACTGGATCCATGAGTCTGGAACTTAGTAGAGAGGCATGAGATGAAGTAAAGACTTTGGAATTATTAATTAAGTTTTAGCTGATTTCTTAAGGTCACAAAAGTTGATGAGACTTACTATAAACAGCATGTAGAGTGCAGAAAGAATTGTTCCCTATGCAGAACTCTGAAAAACTCCAATATTATGTGTAAAGGTAGAAAAAAGTAAACTGTAATGGATCTAGAGGAGTTACGTTGTTAGGAAGAAGACCTGAACAATGTGGTGGCAGTAACCTGGAGATAGATAAAATTGTAGTTGAATCCATCCTAAGTTGGAATACTACCAGGTGGTTGTCATAAAAGAAAAGAGAGGCAAGGATTGGCAAAATTTTATTGAAGTGATCAGAAGGTGGAGACTGTGACAGGGAGTCAAAGAAATACTTGAAGAGATAAACGGAAAAATGGAAGGGGGAAAAAACCCAGAAATTCTTGATAAGATTGAAATATAAGTTAAAGGAACAAATAGAACACAGTAAAGTTGCAGTCAGCATAGCAGCATGGGGGATTTTTTTTCATATTTTCACATTTAACAATTACATTACAATGTATACCTATATTTCTATTGAAAGCAATTGAGGACATGCAGGACAATAGAGGGTAGAGCATTGACATGTCTCCTCATCTTCCCCATCATCAATTTCTTTTCAAAGCATCCACTCTCAACTGTTTGGTGTTCTTCCTTGTGAAAGCTTGTCTATGAATTTTTATATACATACGCATGGATGCATTGATGTATTTTTACAAATGTGGATTGTGATATTTTGATAAAAATTCAGTTATTTTATATATGTTGTTAATTGACTCTTTCCAATTATCAGCATTTCTTAGTGAACTTCCATATCAGCATCTTTACCAGACCTCCTATATGCTGTTCTTTATTAGACAATGCCAAAAATTTAGCCATTTCCTATTGTTGGGTGACTGAGTTACTTGAAACTCAATTTTAAATCAGATGCTTAAGAGATTATTCATAGTGAATAATGACAAAGTCCAGGGTAAAGGCATTGAATTCGATGGCAAAAATAGCCTGGGAAGACCTTGGTGATTTAAAAAAAAAAAAAAAGAAAAAGAACAGTACTGAGGGACTAGTGTTGTAGTTGCCACTATCAGCAACACTGACATCTCATATGAGTGTTGATTCAAGTCCTGGCTGTTCGTCTACTTCTGATCCAGCTCCCTGCTAATGTTCCTGTAAAATAGCCCATGTACTTGGTGCACTGCCTGTCATGAGGGAGACCCAGTTGGAGTTCCCATTTCCTGACTTCAGCCTGGCCCAGCCCCAGCCATTGTGGACATTTGAATAGTGTTCTCTCCCGCCTCCAACACCCCATGTGTGTATGCATGTGTATGTGTGTAACTCTTCCTTTCAAATGAATAAATCTTAAAAACAAACAAAAAATCAAACCCCTCCAAAATACAGCACTGAGTTATTCTGGTTGTGGGGTAGCTTAAAACCAGGGTAATTGAAGGCACCCAGGTGAAGGCAGAGAAATTGTGATGGAAAAAATGATGCTGAATTTTAAGTTAAAAGGGCAATGAATAAGTATAAAGTAACAGGAGCATTGTAGATATCAATAACAAAGAGGTGCTGAAATCACATGATGATGTAGAAAGGACCATAAGAGATTTTGCTGCTGCTTTTATTTTATTTTTTCACTGAGATATAACTAGGATTCTTTGGAAGGAGCACTAGAAACATATTAAGGAGGATAATGACTGTGTCTTTGATAGCAAAGAACAATGAAGAGGAAAGAGAAACTTCTAATGGAGCTTACTTTGTCCCAAATATCATCCTCCAGGCACTGTGAAGGTATCTGAAGGCTGAATCCAGGCAGAGCAATTCATAAAGGGGTTGAGGCTGCAGGGGATTTAAAATGGATGGGAGGGTCAGATCCATGTAGTACAATGGAAGAGTTTGTGGTTGGGAAGGCATGGATATATGTGTTTTTGGGAAAAGGAAGCCTCAGGCAATGTGGCGTTTGAGAGAAGAGGCAGGATTTGAACATGGAGAGTGAGGTGATAGTTTACCTGCTCTCCTGATTTTCTCTATCACTAGTCTTTCCAGTACCAGGAGAAGCAGTGAGTATGAGAGGATTCAGGCCTCCCCGGAGTTGTTCATGATTGGGGGCGTGATGCTCCTGAGAAAAGTTTGGTCACAGTAAAGAGCTGACAATGATAATAAGTCCCTGGATCTGCCATGTGCACAAGACACAGCCCCTCTTTCTATGGGGTGGTGACTGTAAGAGTAGCACTATGTCCACACCACACAGTCCTCTCCACAGGTGATTGTCTTCCCCATCTTTAAACTAAGCAAATATACTAAATTATCCCCCATGGTCATGATCTCTCTTTCCAAGTAGTATGCCACCCATATGTAGGACTGTCTGGCCTACAGGTGAAATGATTTGGTCAGTTTCTGCCAAGACAACCACAGGTGAGAATCAAGATTCAGTAAATCTGTAGCAGGCTGATTTTTAAGCTGACAATTTTGTATGGCTCATGAATGATATTATAAATATCCAAATGGCCTTTGGTAGAAAAAAGTTTCTCCACCACTGAAAAATTTTCTTTTCCTTCTTCAGAAAATTATACTGTAAACAAGACTAGCATTGGCAAAGAATTCTCAGTGTTGAAAGTTCTGAGTTTTTAGAATTTTATATGAGATGTGATATTTATTTAAATGTTTTTGTTTCTTTGCTGTTCTTATTCCATGATGGCTAGACAACTATCCTTGAGTTTGCTTATCTATTTCTGTACCATTCCATTAATCACTCACAAAATCATTAATTTTCCTGTGTACTATTGCCTCCTGAGGTTTGCTATTTCTGAGTCAATAGAGCTAGAAGCTAATATATATTTCACAAACATTGCAAGGAAGGGGGTTTAGGGCATGAATCAAGATTTTCCTTTTTACTATAAGATGGGCTATAAAATTTCATTTCTTTACTATATATATATTTAAGAAATAAACTCTCATATTAGAGGCAAGCCTATCAAACAGAGTTATGTTCACACATTAAACAATTGAAACCTACTGTGTGCCAAGCACTGTAAAGGAGAAGGAAGAAACATGAAACATAGGTTTAACCTCAAAGTATTTACAGTGAAGAGGGAGACCAAAAACAAGCATGCAAACAGGTGAATGAAGATAAAAATCTACATATTTTTCTCTAATGAAAGAAAAAGCGTTGTAAAGTAGAACTAAGTGGACAAGTGAATTGTACAGACAAGATTTGCCACAGACTTTGAAAGTAAAGTATATTGTTTCAGGATATAATACATATGGAAGGCTTTGAGGGAAAATCTTATTTCACATATTAAAAAGAGATTTATTTATTCATTTGAAGGGCAGAGTTACAAGGTGAGAGAGAGAGAGAAATGCTTCCATTCACTGGTTCACTCTTCAAATGACTGCAACATACAGGGCTGGGCCAGATCTCCCTTATGATACAGGGGCTTTCAACACTTGGGCCATCATCTGCTCCTTTCCCAGGTGTATTAGCAGGGTGCTCAGTAGGAAATGGAGCAACTGGGACTTGAACTGGCACCATTAAGTCTACCTCTTAAAGTATATGGATAGGGTTGGGAAGGAAGGGTATAAGGTGGACTTCTGAGAAAGGTCTGACTATTTACATGAGGGTAACAAAATGCATGGCCCGTGTCTAGTAGAGGCTGTATGAATGGGAACACCAGGAGATGGAACCAGAAGAAGGGGGAAATAGAAAATAGGGTAGAGGAATCTGGACCACTCTTCAGGTGATGTGTGCACAGAGCTAGGGCAATGGAGCTCTGCTATAGGAAGATATTTTGAGTGGCAAAAGGAATGAAGAGAGCATGAAAGCAAGGAGACCATGAGATGATGAGAATGAAGTAAGAGTGAGTGAACAGATATAAACAGATGTGGAGCTCTGGAGAAGGTGAGAGAAACCCCAGGAAGAAAATTGACTGACTCAGCCATCCAACCTCTTCCTGTCCCCATTACACAAGTTTTCAGGCTGTTGCACACACTGATTCCTCCTTTTGTCATACTCTTCTCCCATAGTTTTGTATAGCTAGCTTTTTCTTGTTTTCCATGCTGTTAAAAAGCTCTCTCTCTCTCTCTCTCTCTTTTTTTTTTTTTATTATTTAAGACCTTTATTAGCAGGTGCTTTCAGTTTGTTGACTTTTTTGAAAAAATCAAGTTGTAAACTTTTATTACAAATTAAAAATGAAGTTCTTAAAAATCTCAACTTGACCAGATATGAAACAATTTAAAAACCTTTAAAGGTGTATTGAGAAAAACCAGGCTTTTTTAAAAAACACATTTGTCGTTACCAAAAAGAGACATCTTTAGGTAAAAATAATAAAAACCCCATGCTGCATAGATAATGCAGATAGTCCTAGTAATCTGGTCAACAGGCAAAAAGCAAGCACTTAAGGTCTTCAGCTCCAATCTTTTTTTCATTTCTTATTGCTGGAATTTCATATTCATTTCTTCTTGTTGGATGACTAAACCGGATGATGGTAGAGATGTTAAGCCGGCATTTACTCAGCCCCGCCCTGCTCAGCCTCGGGAGTGGACGAATTCTCAGCTGGTGGATCGGCTGCTTTTGTCTCTTTGCCATCTTGTGGTTTAGGGTTATCTGGGCATCTGCGTCGGTAGTTGAAGTTGCGGTGGTACCGACGCTGAGGTGGCTGCTGACCCTGGGTCTCATCTCCTTGGTTTTCCTTATCTTCTTCATTGCCGTCCTCTCTAGGCTGTCTTTGGGAAGGAGGACCTCTGCGGAATCGTGGTCTATAACCTCGATACATATTCTGTCTCACTGGTCTACCTTGTTCTCCTGCACCCTGGTTGTCAGCACCTTCCATCACTTCTCCCTGCACAGGAGGGTTGGAATACTGTGGTCGACGCCCATAGGGTCTCCGCATGTAGTAAGGTGGGAACCTTCGCCTGCGGTAGGGCTGGCGTTGTTGGGCCTGGCCTTCGGGAGTGCTCTCCGAGCCCTCATTCTTTTCCCCACTCTCACTATTCTGGTAATTCTGCTGGTAATTGCGTGGAGGACCCCTACGACGTGGGTAGCATCTATAATGGTTACAGTCTGCTGCATATTTACTGCCTTGCACTGGAACTCCACCAGGACCTGTAACATTTGCTGCCTCCGCACCCTTTTCTCCTTCAACAACATCAAACTCCACAGTCTCTCCATCTCCTACACTGCGAAGGTACTTCCTGGGGTTATTCTTCTTTATGGCAGTCTGGTGTACAAATACATCTTCCTTGGTGTCATTCCTGTTGATAAAAAGCTCTCTAAAATTTTTGTTAAGTTAAACTGTCTTGTTCTCTTTGTAAATTATTTTACTATAAAGTTATCTTACTTATTATTCCTCCACTCATTTTCTCAAAAGGTTTATTTATTTATTTGAAAGGTAGAGTGACAGAGGGAGGAAAAAAGATCTTCCATTTGATGGTTCACTTTCCAGATGGCAGCAATGGCTGAGGCTGGGCAGGGCCAAGCCTAAGTCAGGAGCCTGTAGCCTCTCCCATGTGGGTGGCAAAGGTCCAAGCACTTGGGTCATCATCTCCTGCCATCTCAGGTGCATTAGCAGGGAACTGAATTGGAAGCAACTGTGATTCGAACCACTGCTGTGCTGGCTTAACCCACTGCACCACAATGCTGGCCTCTCACCACAATGCTTGCTTATAAAATTACTCCCTCAAATACATATAAGCTCCACAAGCAGAACTCTTGGCTGCAAAGTCTCATCATGATAATTTACAGCACCTAGAATAATGACTGCATGTAATTGGTGCTCAATAAATGCTTGTTGATGAGAGAGAAGACTGAAGGAGAAGGTGCAATGGTGTAAGCATAATTTCTGCAGATTGTCATCCACATTATTATTACGTGTAAGGTGTGATAATGAGTTTATGCTTGAAAAATTGCAAATTAAAGTTTTGGTGCCAATGAGAAACAGAAGATGTTACCCCTAGGAAATTAAATGTTGCACAAAAGAAAATATATGAGAATCTTAGTTCCCTTATCCAAAATGCCCATAGGACTGATGAAAAATTATTTCAAATCCACTAAAAGAATGTTTCCTACAGGTTCTAATATACCAGCAATATCTCCCAAGGTCCCCTTCCTTCCAATGCCAATATTCTCATAATTTTAAGTTACTGAATTCATAATCCAAATCAATATTCTTTTCATATAAGTGCTCAGCCAGGATAGTCATACAGTTATTCCACTAAAACTCCCAATGTCTAAAATATTTATGGATGTTACCATAGGGACCAATATTCACAGCCTGTTTCAAGAACCACATAATTAAATATATCTCATAACTTTATACACTTCAGTTTTTGTTTAAAATTTTATAGCAGAAATCTCTAATTTTTAAAAATAAGCATTGCAATGTGTGCTAAGACTGAATTGGGTATCTTTTGTACAATCAAGCATTGTGCAATGAAAATTCAGAAATGTGAGCGTAACTTCGGGTTAAACTATTCATTTGTTTTTAACCAAGGAGTGACCAAATCAAGATAAAAGTCTGAAATTTTTATGTCCCTTTTGCTGTGTAAAATAATATCATGAGTAGAAGGCATCTCAGGGATGTCTGTATGCTCATATTTCAATCTGATGAGTAGGCTCCAACTGAATCTTATTAGGAGGCAGTAGAGTCAAAGGTCATCCACACCCAAGAAAGGGAACTGAAGAGTGTGAATTATACTCCTGTGTTTGTAGTAGGTGGAAAATGTTCATTACATGAGGGTAGGAGAGGGAGGGGAGGATGAATCAATGACTCACGCTGACTAGTAGTGATGAAAATTGCTTCTTAATCCAAGCAGGACTTATTTATGCTTAGGTGAAAAAGCCAGAAACCGAAGTTTGATTATAAAAGGTTATGGTTTCCTGTTTTGAAAAGATTTGTTCCCATTCATTCGCCACTATTCAAAATATTCTTAGCAGGAATCTAAGCATGCTGCGAGGATCTCAAAAAGAAGGCTTAAACAGTCCCATTCAAGAGATAGCTGTGCCTTAAATGCACAGAACTGCAGAAGAGTGGTATCATGGGAACATTTGTTGAGGAGCATAGGAGGTGGGGGATTGAGCAGAAGGAAGGAAGCAGTAGCCCCAAAGGAAGAGTGTGGAAGAAGCAATTCAAGGGTAAAAAAGAAGACCATGCTTAACTTTGTAATTTTGTTCCTAAAACCTTGCTCAAATGTCACTTTCTTCCAAAAAAGAAAGGAAAAAGGAACCTTAAAACCAAGGAAAATAACTTTGGCAGTGTTTCTATTTTCTACAAAGTCCTGCAGTCCAGCCTGAGAAAATGCCTTTGATCTGGAAACAAGTTAGATAAAAATTCCCATGGGGTAAAGCTATTGTGAAGTGATTATTGACTTTCTCTCTCTCTCAAAAAAAAAAAAAAAAAAAAAAAGCCACCTATACCTTGTACAATTGCACAGTCAGTCTGGCTATTAAGTTCTGCATTAGACATGACTCAGAAGATCCAGTGAAAGTACTTTTACTATCAGGTGAAGAACTGAACGCTCCACAGCCTATTTAACATAGACGAAAGCAGAACTTCAGGCAGAAGTAGAAGTTTATTGCTTGATCCTATTGTCTCATCTTCTAAGGTGTTTATAAATAGCTGATAGGTTTTATCTCAGTGACAAAGCTAGGATTTTTCTCTTTTACATGACATGAAAGGAGTTTGACTTTCATTTTCTCTGTGGAACTTGGAGCCTCTGGATGATGTTGATAACAACACCTTACAAACTCATACAAGGCATGCCCCTTGTCTCTTTTCTAGAAGCAATGACTACTCATTTTCATCTATCAGACTCTGGCAAGGCAGTGCAACCAGTGAAGTATTAATAAATGATGTTCAGTGTTAGTTGACAATGATAATTGCAATGGCGATGATAATGATGATAGTGAATTTAATTTGATTCAAAAATAAGTCTGTGTGTGTGTGTAAAATATATTTCAAATTGTATTCATTCTTGAGCAAGGGTCTTTCTGAAGATAAAGATGTCATGTTTTTATGCATACTCTGTAAAAAGAAAGCTTCCAGTTTCCTATTTCCCATATAAAAATTCTAGGGCAAGATTGTATCACCAATGCTTACATTTAATTTTAATCAGTAGTCATTTCTGAGGTACACAATGAAACGCTTCAGTAAAAGTGGTGGGAAAATTTATTGGTCTATCAGTCATTGCAAAAAAAAAAAAGACTTCTGTCGCTCCCCCTCTTCGTGGAGGAACGACATAGGACCCTGCGCTGTTCTTTCGTCTGCTCGGCCCTCCCCGGGTTTGCTGCTGGTTCTTCCCGGGTTGGCTACTATCCCTTCCACCTCCGTGGAAGGGCAGTTCCCCCTGGCCACATTCCCCACTTCCGCAGGGGAGCGGCACACCGCCGGCCAGCTTTCTCGGGGGCTGCACGGGTTCCCTTAGATGTTCCCCATAGATGTTCCTGGTGCATGCCGTCTCTCTCCTCCTTTATAGTCCTCCTCCGCCAATCCTAACTCGGCTGCCCACACGCCGAGTACGCTGCTCTCCTCCAATCAGTAGCAAGTCCTACAGTTTATTGGTTGAACTGGAGGCAGCTGTGCGGAAGCTGTTTACTTCTCTCCCAGCGCCATATTGTGGGAGAGCAGATGCATAGAATAAGTCTTAATTCCAGTAACTCAGTCTAGTCCGGTTTGCTCCCCACAGATCCCCCTTTCTTTTTATTTTTGGCGTTGATACGCGCCTGTCTTCGGTGTCCCGCGGCACACACTCTGCTCTACTTGCTAGAGTTGCCACAGGCTCTTACAAGTCCTATCAATCAGGCAAACCGAATCCGGGTCCTCTCTTCGCCATGTTGTGAGGAGGTTTTTAGGCGCTGATGCGTGCCTGTGTTCGGTGACCTGCGGCTCACACTCTGGTCGAGCCGCCTGCTGGCGCTTACCGCCTTAATTAGGCAGACCGAATCCAAGCCTCCTAATTGTTGTATTGTGGGGGAAGCCTTACTGATGTTAATTCGTGCCTGTCTTCGGTGACCTGCGGCGCATAAGCTGCTAGCCGCCGCAGGTGCTCATCGCCTCACTTAAATCAGGCAGACCGAATCCAAGCTTTCTTATTGCCATGTTGAGGGGAGGCCTTTCTATTTCTCTATTTCTCTATCTCCGGGCATTCCTATTTCTCCCATTCCACTTCTATCTTCCAGCATTCCTATTTCTCTCACTTTACTTCTAAAACTTCTGTTTCTCTTATCCCTGCGGCTTCCCGGCGGCGCTCGCCCCGAGGCTGCTTCTCGGCACCTCGCCCCGCAGCAGCTTCTCGGCACCTCGCCCCGCGGCAGCTTCACGGCTCTGCGCGGCTTCCCGGCGCCTCGCCCCGCCGGCGGGTTCCCGGCTCTGCGCGGCTTCCCGGCGCCTCGCCCCGCGTTCCCCATCTATTCACGCCCCGTGCTCTCTCTGCACGCAGCGGCTTCCGCGAATGTTTCCGCCACCACCGGCATTCAGTCCAAGTTCCCCGGACTAACCTGGCGAATTTCAACCTGGCGGCCCACGTCTCTGCCTCTGGTTCCAGATCTTCGCCTCTTGCTCCCCGGGGTGACTTGAAGAATTCCAAGGTGGCTTATATCTCCGCCTCGGCCTGCACTCGCGGCTTCATCCTCCCTAACATTTTTCTCTACCCGGTATGTTTCCTTAAGTTTTCTTCCAACAATATTCCTCTCATTTCTCCTGGCTTCTCCCCACAGTCCGTATCCGAGTCCAAGCCTCCTCCAGGTTTCACTTTCGCTTTCAATCTCCTAGCTTCCCCGCCATAGTCCGCATCCGAGTCTATGAAAGCTTTCACTTTCGCTTTCAATCCTAACTTCTTTCCCACAGTCCATATCCGAGTCTATGCCTAGGCTTTCAATAGCTTCTTCTGGCACCTAGGCTCTTTGCTAGTCTCTCTCTCCGGTATTTTCCCACTTCTTCCCTCCTAAGTTTCCTATCCGAGTCACGGCACCATTATGTCGCTCCCCCTCTTCATGGAGGAACGACACTAAACCCTGCCTAGGCTTCATATCCGAGTCACGGCACCATTATGTCGCTCCCCCTCTTCGTGGAGGAGCAACATAGGACCCTGCGCTGTTCTTTTCGTCTGCTCGGCCCTCCCCGGGTTTGCTGCTGGTTCTTCCCGGGTTGGCTACTATCCCTTCCACCTCCGTGGAAGGGCAGTTCCCCCTGGCCGCATTCCCCACTTCCGCAGGGGAGCGGCACACCGCCGGCCGGCTTTCTCGGGGGCTGCACGGGTTCCCTTAGATGTTCCCCATAGATGTTCCTGGTGCATGCCGTCTCTCTCCTCCTTTATAGTCCTCCTCCGCCAATCCTAACTCGGCTGCCCACACGCCGAGTACGCTGCTCTCCAATCAGGAGCAAGTCCTACAGTTTATTGGTTGAACTGGAGGCAGCTGTGCGGAAGCTGTTTACTTCTCTCCCAGCGCCATATTGTGGGAGAGCAGATGCATAGAATAAGTCTTAATTCCAGTAACTCAGTCTAGTCCGGTTTGCTCCCCACAACTTCTTTTCAAACTGCATGGGTTACAGAAGTATGCTGAAATAGTAGATTTTTAACTTCTTCATAAATCTTTTCTCAGTCTCTAGGAATCTTCAACTTTAGCCTGTGCTGGGTTTCTTCTTGAATACTCAGAGTTACTGCTATTCTGGTCCAAGTACAGGTAAGATAGATGAATTTCATGTGTGGTTGGAAAATTTCCTTTTATTCCAATATGTTTTGAAAATTCCAATAGTAGAGGCACTGATAGGTACAAAAAGAAATTAAAACATAAGAAGAATCCATGCTTTCTTGGTTGTAACAGGGAAATCACAGAGTAAGACTTATTTTTTGTAAAAGGAGTCGAGATTTTCCAGAAAAAAAAAAAAAAAAGCTTTGCTGTGAAGGAGGGTAGAGAGCATTTCAGGAGCGGAACAGCTTGTGAAAATGCTTAGAACTGGGAAAAGGCAAAATATGAACTGAATGGAATAGCAAAATGATCAGAAGGTCAAGAAATTATGACTAGGAAGAACTCCTCTCAATATAACTTGGAAAATAAAGGGGCAGGTAGATTCTTGACCATCAACTAGATACTAGGACCCCTGGGAATAAGAGCTTTTAATTAGACTGTCCCATTATTAATGAAATCTTCAGTGATTCTCTGCTTGGTTTAAGCAGCACAGTTAAAACAATAGAGGAAGCAGCTTTGTAGAATTAAATAGTATTATCAAAATGGGAATAAAACAAAGTATATACGTTTCTAATTTCAAAATGCAGATCAGAGGGTAAATATCAAATGGTAATATCTGTATTTCAAAGGCACTGTTTATCACTAGTTTGCAACTTACTATTATTGGACTATTACTTCGATGATTAAACTTTTCAATTATGTGTTGCATTGTACTAGGCTTTATACAATCATTAATTAGTTCACTCACATAAAACCCAGTGAGGAAGCAGAGGGATTTTATTACCCACTGTTTCACAGATGAGAAAATAAAGGCAACAAGGTTAAATGGCTTCCTGAATTCTTCCTATCAGGTTGAGAGCCTGCAGGAAGGGAATCTGGCCCCCAGCATCTCCTGGCCTGGTATAGCTTCCTCAGTTCTACTCCTCCTCACGCTCTCCACTAATTGGGAATAGGTGCCCCTGGTGTTCTTGAAAATTAATAATGTTCGGAGCTACAAGATGTATTTCTTACAGTCTGTGTTTGTTTATTTCTGGTAATTAGCAACCATCTGCTCTGGAGATAAGGGTATTTAGGCCCACCTTTTTTTGAAGTATTGATTCCAAGAAGAGGTCCTTGCTATCATGGAAGCACAGCCTGACCAGAACTTCAGGTCCTCTGGAGAGATGCAGGAGGTTGCGTGTCAGACACTCCACAGGAAAGCCAATTGTAGTATCCCTTCCCACGTCTTGGTGCCTCCCCTTCTCCTCCATCCTCTTTTAATCCATGCTTGCTTTTTTAGTCAGAGTTCTCATCAGGCTAATAAAGAGGGTACTGAAGAGGCAGTGTGGTCTCCAAGACCTCAGCCCTTTTACCCAAAGACTGAACACAGTATATTTAAGAGGATGATCCACACTCACAATTTACTTGTTAATTCACCAAAATGGCATGGAACTGTTCTTGAGGACTGAAGTAAGAGGAACACAGCAGGAACATAAAGGAGCCAGGCATGGAAAAGCAGTTCCCTGGCTACCATGAGTGTTGCCAGTAGCCACTTAGTGGTAGTGTTTAGCACCTTCTGGGATGAAGAACTTGCCACTTGGCCTCTCTGAAATCAGTCAGACTAGAAAAATACATGGAAGAACTTAAACTCTGCTTCTTCTCCCAGAGAATACCAAGTGGTAGATGACGCTGGAGGGCCCAGAGACCCTGGGAGCACTGGAATGGGGGTCTGAGTTGGCTTCCATGGAGGTTTCGGCAGTGACAGCAGGGGCTATGGCTGTTGCTGGGGTTGGGCCAGGGCTGAGGACAAAGAGTTGCTCTCTGTCACCAAGCTGGGCTGCCTGCTTAAGGACATGAAGATCAAGTGCCTGGAGGAGACCTATCTCATCTCCCTGCCCATCAAGGAGTCAGATCCTTGACTTTTTCCTTGGTGTCTCCCTGAAGGATGAGGTTTTGCAGATTATGCCAATACAGAAGCAGACACAGGCTGGCCAGTAAACCAGTTTCAAGGTATTTGTTGCCATCAGGCACTACAATGGTCATGTTGATCTCGGTGTGACATGCTCTGAGAAGGTAGCCACTGCCATCTGAGGAGCCATCATCCTTGCCAAGCTTTCCATTGTGCCACTGCAGAGAGGTTGCTGGTGGGGAATAAGATCAGCAAACCCCACACCATGCCTTGCAAGGATGCTCTGACTCTGCTGTTGCCATATTCATGCTCCCCGAGGCACTGACATTGCATAGGCCTCTGTCCCAAAGAAGCTGTTGCTGTTGGCTGGCATTGATAACTGCTGTACCTGAGCCAGGGAATGCACTGCCACCCTGGGCAACTTTGCCAAGGCCTCTTTCAATGCTATCTTCAAGAAGCACAGCTATTTGACCCCCAACCTCTGGAAAAAAAGAAAGTGTTCACCACATCTCCCTATCAGGAATTTAATGACCATCTTTTGAAGACTCATACCAGAGTGTCTGTGCAGAGGACCCAGGCTCCAGCTGTGACTACAACATAGGTTTTCGGATAAGAAAATAAAGCGAAATAATCCTGCTAATAAAAAGAAAGAATTTAATGTGCAGATCTGATATGCAAGATGCAAACTCCTGGTTCTGTTCCTTGCTGCCAACTTGCAATGTGACCCAGATGAAGCAGTGCTTCCCAGGCTCACTGTGTACCTGAAGCTGAGATTTTGTCTTGCTTACTTAGGAGTCTGCATTTTTCTCACCTAAATGAATTTCTTCTTCCATTCTCAAGTCTGTCTGCCATTGTCTGGGATCTCCTTTTTTATCCTGATGATTCTGCTTTTCTAACACCCCTTTTCCATTTGCTGTCAGAAACCAGCACAAAGGACACCCCAGGCTTAAAGCTAGTAAAGTTGGAACTATCTGCTGCATCCTTCCAGGAATATTTGCATTTGTAAAGATGATGGTGATGGCTGAATCAATGAGATGGTTTGTCAGAGGAAAGACTCAGAATTATGGATGATTTACAATCATCTTGACTGTGGTGTACCCTTGCCTTGCAATTAATGATCTCTCAAATTCCACATTTAGTGACCTCACATTGGGAGCTAGACACTGTGTATGGTGGTAGTATTTACATGAAAATTGGTGAACCTCAGACATCAGGGCTTCTTTTTTTTTAACTTTTATTTAATGAATATAAATTTCCAAAGTACAGCTTATGGATTACAATGGCTTCCCCCCCATAACGTCCCTCCCACACGCAACCCTCCCCTTTCCCACTCACTCTCCCCTTCCATTCACATCAAGATTCATTTTCAATTCTCTTTATATACAGAAGATCAGTTTAGCATACATTAAGTAAAGATTTCAACAGTTTGCTCCCACACAGAAACATAAAGTGAAAAATACTGTTTGAGTACTAGTTATAGCATTAAATCTCAATGTACAGCACACTAAGGACAAAGATCCTACATGAGGAGTAAGTGCACAGTGACTCCTATTGTTGACTTAACAAATTGACACTCTGGTTTATGGCATCAGTAATCACCCTAGGCTCTTGTCATGAGCTGCCAAGGCTATGGAAGCCCCCTGAGTTCACCGACTCTGATAATATTTAGACAAGGCCATGGTCAAAGTGGAAGTTCTCTCCTCCCTTCAGAGAAAGGTACCTCCTTCTTTGATGACCCGTTCTTTCCACTGGGATCTCACTCGCAGAGATCTTTCATTTAGGTTTTTTTTTTTTTTTCCCCAGAGTGTCTTGGCTTTCCATGCCTGAAATACTCTCATGGGCTTTTCAGCCAGATCCGAATGCCTTTAGGGCTGATTCTAAGGCCAGAGTGCTGTTTAGGACATCTGCCATTCTATGGGTCTGCTGTGTATCTCACTTCCCATGTTGGATCGTTCTCTCCCTTTTTTATTCTATCAGCTAGTATTTGCAGACACTATTCTTGTTTCTGTGATCCCTTTGGTTCTTAGTCCTATCATTATGATCAATTGTGAACAGAAATTGATCACTGGGACTAGTGAGATGGCATTGGTACATGCCACCTTGATGGGATTGAATTGGAATCCCCTGGTATGTTTCTAACTCTACCATTTGAGGTAAGTCAGCTTGAGCATGTCCCGAATTGCACATCTCTTCCCTCTCTTATTCCCACTCTTATATTTAACAGTGATCACTTTTCAGTTAAGTTTCAGCACTTAAGAAGAATTGTGTATTGATTACAGTAGTCAACCAAAAGTATTAAGTAGAACAAACAAAAAAAAAATACTAAGAGGGATAACATATCAAGTTGCTCATCAACAGTCAGGGTGAGGGCTGATCAAGTCACCGTTTCTCCTAGTGTTCATTTCACTTTAACAGGTTTCCTTTTTGGTGCTCAGTCAGTTGTCACCTATCAGGGAGAACAGGGCTTCTTTTTTTAGAAAATCAAAGTTATTTTTTCTTTTTTTTAGAAAAAGATTTATATATTGATTTGAAAGTCAGAATTACAGAGAGAGGGAGAGACAGAAAGAAACAGAGACCCTCTATCTCCTGGTTCACTCTCCAAATGGTTGCAACAGCCAGGACTAGGCCAGGTCGAAGCCAGGAGCCAAGAGCTTCGTTCAAGTCTACCATGTGGGACCAGGAGAAGCACCTGGCTCCTGGCTTCGGATCAGCGTGGTGCACCGGCCACAGCGTGCCAGCTGCAGCGGCCATTGGAGGGTGAACCAACGGTAAAGGAAGACCTTTCTCTCTGTCTCTCTCTCTCAATGTCCACTCTGCCTGTCAAAAAAAAAAGTCTCCCATGTGGGTACAGGGGTCCAAAGACTTAGGCCGTTTTCCACCGCTCTCCTAGGTGCATTAACAGGAAGCTGGATCAGAAGTCATTCATTTGGGATACCTGCATTGCAGATGGTGGCTTAATCTACTTTGCCACAATGCAGCCCCTCTGGCTTCTTTCCTTGGAAAGCCATTTACCAGTACACCATTACCTTTAAGATCCACCGTGTAAATAATGGCCTGCTGTGTTGGCAATTATATGTGGTATTGTCTGGTTCCCTCTTTTTACTCACTATTCAAACTGTAAAATGTTCAACACACTGAACTGTAGAACTCACAATGTCCCTGGCCTGAGTGTTATTTGGGGCAGGTTGTAAAGTGGGCTTGAAAGCACCTACAATCCAACCTGAGTACCATTTTAAGTTGCTGGCATGTTCTTCGGAAAGGAGCTCAGCCATGTAACTGAGTGCTGTGAGGATTCGTCTCTGGTCTCTTCTAATCATCTACATAGCACAGACCAATGATTATATGCTAAACTTTCTTATCTGTTAGATGGAGACAATAATTTGCTCTCACATGGGTCTCACTGGCTTATCCTGAGAAGCAGATGAACAAATAACTTAAAAAGCCAGGAGTTGTACCTGTCTAGGATGAAGCACATGGGTTTGGGAATGAGAATGAATGAACTTGGTACAACACTTGGGCTTACCCATGATGAACCACATGACCAGCTACAGCTACATCAGTTCTAACATGCAGCTGTTGACACCAACTTATCAAGACGTATGGACGTATGTAATGATTGAATGAAGTAACCTTTTTTAAAAATAGTTATAACTCAATTAGAGGATGTTGCTATTATAAATAATGCTAAATAAAGACTTGAGGACATTATGATTATTTCATTTCAACATATGAAACACTCATCCTAGTGCTTGGTCTATAGTAAATGTTTAGTAATTTGTAAAATGGTTTTGAAACTAATCAGACTATTTTCAGTATAGTTAAAATTCAGATGATTGATTTATCTGATTAGCTGCACTCCTCAGAGGACAAAAAATAATTTTTGCTTCAGATAAAACATTTTTGGCAAAGTGACTGAAATTTGCCTTTCAAAAATCTAAAGAACATGAGTAAGTGAAGCAGGGTGGTAATAAATTGCCTTAATAGATATAAGACATTATAGATTTTCTCCTGGGGATGTGGGAATTGTCATAAAAAATGGCATTTACAATCTAATTTATTTGGGGGGTTACTTGTAAAATTCTCTCGTGTTCCCTGAATCTGAATAGGAATCAACCTATTCACATTCATACTGAATACAGTTGTATACTTAGATGATTCCTCTTAGAAATATGAATTTAGTCAAGTTACAAATTTCTTTACTTATTTATTTTGAAATTATTTCCTCATTTTTGCTTATTTTTAATGTTTATTTTTATTTATGTGAAAGGCAGATAGAGGGAGCAAGATCAATAGTGAGAAAGAAAGTTATCTTCCAGCCACTGTTTTACTCTCCAAATAGCCAACAGCACTGAGGCTGGGCCAGATTTAAGGCAGGATCCAGGAGCTACATCCAGTGTTCCCACTTTGGTGGCAGGGACTCAAGAACTTGAACCATTAATGCCGTTTCCCTCAATATGTATTCTCGGGCACCTGGATTGGCAACAGAGCCTTAATCCAAGGTACTCTGATATGGAATATGGACATCCCAAGTGGTGGCTTAACCTACTGTGCCCCTCAAGTTATTCATGTAAATAGTTTTAGGAAGGCAGCAGCCTCCTTTGCTATCACCCTCCTCATGGAAACAAATTGGAATTCATGGTTATCTGAGGGCATACTATTGAGGACACAGGCCTATAACTGGTAAGGAAAATATGTCCCCATCGAAGTAATTAATTCCATTCTGTCAGATTAATGTCTTACTCTTGAAGAGAGAGTAATCATGGAATAGTGATGAGGCCACCACACAAAAGGCTCTCATCCTCTATATAAACTGAAGAGAGGTGCTGAGCCTTCCTTTGAAGCAGAGGCAAATGTGGTTACTGGAAGGAGCCTCAGCTTTGAGGTCCTATAGAGGAGTAGGTAACTTTGGGCTTGTTGTTAAGTTTCCCTATGTCCATTCTACATCTGACATATAAGGCATTTCTACTCACTGGAATAACAATAAGGACTGAAGAAGCTTCTTGTGGGTAATAGGGTGACAGGCACAGAATCTGAAACAATATTAGTCTTCTTTCCAACTTCCAGAGATTTTCATTAACAGCCTAGAGCACAAATTATCCCAATTTCTAAGGTACCAGCAGATTCTGACAAGGGAGGCAGGACAGAGCTAAAAAAAAAAAAAAAAAGACTTACAGCTAAGTGAATTGGCTTTTGGATTAGACTGGGCTCCAAGCCCCAGGACTCCTGGTGGCCTGCTTGTGGCAGGGATCATGGGTACTGCCCAAGAGGGAGAGTCCTGGGGCACACTGTGGCAATCCTTCCCTACATTGCAATTTTACCTAGCCTGAGTCAAAGAACTGGGCTACCTCTTGCCCTTGGAACAAGTGCAAAATTTCTGTGCATTTTGCAATTCTACTAGAATTATTTTTGGGAAAAGAGATTCCACCTAGTCAGTTTAACAGAGAAAATGACTGTAATTGCATTCCTCAAATTGAACATACAGGGAAGCAATGGTACTTAGTAGACAGTACCCAAGAAAATATAATTGTTGTTTAAAAAATAGGCAAGACTAGCCAGATGATAAAGATGTATGGGTTAATTGCCAAACCTGTGTTTCACCTGCATCTTTTATGTGGCAGATATGAATGCTTTATAGGTAATGAGGTCCTCAACAGGAGAGTTATGGCCTAACGACCTGACATTTGTAAAGCTGTAAAATGTAGGAGGAGATTTAACAAGCAGGATGAGCTGCCCTTCTGCATATTAACACAATTATGCACCTATGCACACGTCAAGGAGTAAATAGTATATTTATAGCATTAGGATTCTCAAAAGGATATTAAGCAGACATTGCAATTTGCATTTTAATTTTCTTACAGGAAAACCTTTCTATTTATCTTGAAATTTCTAGGGGCTGTAGCGTTTTTAAACTGTGCTAGTAGTCTATGCTTTGGTGCTATATGTTTAGTAGCAGAGCTAGCTGGACTAAAGGTTCACTAAGGTTCCAGCCTTTATTCTCAGGGATCAAGCCTGGAGTAGAGGGGTGGGCATTGTGGTCTAGGAGGTTAAGCTGCCAGTGGGAACTCCCACATCACATATTGAAGTACTTGGTTCATGTCCTGGCTGCTCCACACTTCTGATCCAACTCTGCCTACTGTTAATGGGAGGCAGAGGAAGAAGTCCCAAGTACTTGGATTCCTTTTGCCCATGTGGGAGAACTGATGGAGTTTCAGGCTCCTGGCTTCAGCCTGGCCTAGTGCTGTCTGTAGCTGGCATTTGAAGAGTGAACCAGCTGATGGAAGATCTCTGTCCCTCTCTTTCTCTCTCTGCTGTTCAAATAAATAAATAAATAGTTACAAAAAAAAAAAAAAAAAAAGCTAGGGTGGAGGGTGATTCAAACTTCCTGATGGTGGACATGCTGATGGCACTTGGGTGCTCAGCGTTCTAGAAAGCCACAAAATGTCAATGCAATGCCACTATCAGTTTGCCTACAATATTTAGCTTTATTTTTCCTATCTATCTTTTTTTTCCTAACGGTTTTGGACTATCTGACCATCTGTTATAATAGTGTAACTCCCTGAAATATTCTTTTATCTAATGTGTGGGAAGAAAGAAGCACTGTTGGGACATTAGCAGAAATGAAGCCACTTGAATAATTAATGAAAAGAGGGAAGGAAGATTTCAGCACTGCTTTCCCCTTGAACCATGTTTTCCTGTCACTCACCTGCAACATCGTCTCTACCTGAGATAAACTCCTCCAAATCACAGAAGATTGAAATATCTTTCTTGCTTTCTGAAGTCCAAAATCAAGATGTGAGAAGGTCCATGATCCCTTGAAGACTTCCTTTCCTCTTATTTGCTTCCAGCAGCTCCTGAAAATCCTTGGCATTCTTTGAAAGCTGCATGACTGCAGACCCTGAGTCTTCTATCACATGGTCTCCTTTTCTGTGTGTCTGTGTCTCTGAATCCCCACACAGGGACTCTACAAGGACCTCTGTAAGGGCACCACTCATTAGAGTTAGGCCCCATCCTATTCAGTTTTGCCTTCGTAATGCTTGCTTATGTTTGCAAAGACCCTATTTTCATTTACAGATAGGTGGGGTTAGGATATCTTTACATCCTTTAGGGGAATATGATTCAGTCCACAACACTGGAGTAATAAAAGTAAATTCATCATCTACTGCTAGTATGAAAAATAAAAATTGTGAACACATGCCCAGACTAATAGTTAGCCCTGTATAACAGAAACCTATTTTAGAAGAGATGGATGAGTAGCTTGCTAAGCCTTATGCTGTTTCAGCAGGCATTTTCTTTGTAGAAGAGTTTCTTAAGGTCTGAGCAAACCAGGGTAAAATAATTCTATAGTCCCTGCTAAATTTGAACTTCATTCCCAATCTTCTCTGTGTCTTTATTTTTTCCTCCTTAAATAAAGATCTGTCCATACAGTCAGCCATGGTTCTGACTCCCTACCCCTGTTTTGTTCTCATAATTTATAATAAATTTAAATTCCTGGGTCTTCCTCCTCCCTCTCAGTGTAATTTACCACTGAACTGCTCTTCTATAATGAAAGGAAAGACTCTATCCTTTCTCACAAAGAAGTGTAAGTATTAGTTATCAGTGAGCAGATTAGGAAGGCATTTTGAAGTAAGAAGCTTGTTCCAGTGCTCTTATCATCAGCAAGGATGCCAGTTCTGATTAATGACCTCTGTTTGTGCATTGAAGCCACACTCAAACGTATGTATCTAGGTTTTCTCCTTTGCCTGAGTATCTGAATCATTTTTCATCTTGCATCTTTTTAAATTGAGACACAGGCATGCAATAGAGGGAGGGCAAAGCTGTAGACAATCCGTTTGTTAGGTACTTCGAGCTCTTTCTTGTTTTCCAAGACAGAGCAGCCCTTGTCTCACTCATGGAGGCATTCCCCGCTCGTGGGGAGCAGGTCCACATTGCAAGAGCAAGAGCTTAAAATAGAAAGTGGACTTATTTGCCTTCATGATGCCATTGAGGGGTGTGCAGAAGAGAAGAATGCATCCTCTTCTCTCTTAACATTCCCTGACAATACAGATGATTCTGACAAAAGTTCCATTCAACAATGTTTTTTCTTTATTCCACAACATAAGCCTGTAGTGGAAATTTGCTGATCTGGTTATAGCACATTTTCTGCATTGGAAATCCACATGATATATTATCACAGGGTTTTATTCCTGGTCCAGCCCATGAAGCAGTCACTGTCTATAGCACAACTCTTCATGTGCTCCCGGTAGTTTCACAATGAGAGGAAAAGATTCAATGGCCCTCTACCTTCTACCTCTTTTTTTTTAAGCTATTATCTTCATTATTCTTAACTCCTTCAGAAAATGTATTTCAATCCACTATTTCTCCTCAAATTTTGCATCTAAGTAATCTAAATTTTGGCTAAAACAATTTTCCTGTCTCCCTCAGAGCATACCTTCTCACTCACATAGGGACACAAACAAATTTACTTATTACTCCTTCAGTTTGGGCAGCACCCACTATTGGCAAGGTACTGTGCTACATGCTGAAGATAGAAACACTTGCTGTTGATGTTTCAGGAGGTGCTCATTCCTATCTAATTCCAGCTTAACAAAAGAATGTGAAAGCCCAGTGGAGTTCATTAAAATGGATGTGAAATATGTTGCACGTGAATGCACATTACTGCACGTTGCAGTGCATTTACATATATTTATTAAAATGGAAGGAAAACCTGGTCTTCTGTGATGAGTGATATCACTCCCTCCTATTTAACCTGATTAAAGGCTACATTCATTACTTCCACAGAGCTTTCATTGATGATCCACATCTCCTGGGAAGCAACCCTTTCCTTTTATTTTTACATACTATTGTACATGCAAAATAGCAATGTGACATCAGTTATAAAAGAGAATCAGTAAAAAAAATTTCAATGCAGCTCCATGATTTTTATGAGGCATGTTTCGTACATAGGGATTTCTCTTTGCTTCTTTCTTTCCCTGAGGGGTCCTTGCATTGGCAGTTAAGACAGGGAAGTGCCCTGGTGCTATCTGCTGACAGAGTTGTGATGACCATCAGCGATGCCAGCAGCCAACCCTGTCTTCAGTGGCCCACACTCTGTGTCTTCTAGTCTTTGGACAGTGTGAATGAACTCCAGAGTTGTGTGTGCATAGAGGCAATGGGGTGGTGAGGATAGAGACTCCCAGAGGCTTATTAGCAAATGAACCTTAACAGGAGGTCTGCATGAATTTAAAATTCCATGTGTAGAATGAGTCAGCAAGCTTTAGACTTCCTTGCTGGAAAAACGATTGAGTGGGAGAGGTGGCATGAGGGCTGGTGGCAATCAGCTCTAGAGAAGCACTTTGAAAATTTAAATAAAATCCTTCTTTGTAAAGGAGAGAAAGGACCACTTGAATATGAAGAGGCAATCACTTCCCACCCCACCCCCCCAACCAGGGCAGGTATAACCTCTTTTGTCTTCTATATTTGATAATTTCTGAGACACACGTGCATTAAACAGGCATGCTCAAGTTTTCAGTTCAGATTTATTGAGAACTCTATGTGCTTATGAAACTCCTACAACATGTCCTTCATTATGCTAATGGAGATACAGGCACAGAAGGTGCAGAGTCCACAGTCTGGTTGGGAAACATACACACAGGCATGTTTGCATTTGGCAGTGTGATTAGTAAAAGTTAGCTCAACACTTACCCAGTAAATTAGTACAGTGAAGCAGTCACTAAATGCAAGGTCCTGGGACATACCTATGACAGAGCATAGAATTTACCCCTCTCTACCTGTGGTTCTTGAGACTCTTTGAACCTATGCCTCCTCATTTGCATGATAAGGGCGATATGCATGTTATCACATTCTAATGTGATAATAGCACAGCACCAGGTTTAACATATGTCACTAAGCTGACATTTAATAAATACTAGATTTCTGGCCCTTGCCCTGTAACTGAGTCCCTATGTGGAATTGTGTACTTTTTGAGACAGAATTTCTTGATATAAAATTCAGGTTTCTAGTAGCTCTACCACTGTGGAGTCTCTTATTAGGAGGGTTCCTGTTTGCTGTATTGCCCCAGTTTCTATTAGCAGACACACTAAATCTTAAGTCAGTTCAGAGCTTCTGTTTTAACTGTCAGGGACCCAGTATTCTTGTCACACTTATAATTTCTCAGTTGTTCTCCTAGCTTTAGATGTCCACAGTGAGGTGTTCTTTTTCACTTCTTATGTAATATGTTTCCCACCTAACTGTCATGTCCTGCCTTTCTCCTGCATGGTCTTCCAAATTCCCATTCCAAGCTTTTTTTTTGGTAGGGGAGGGGATGAAACAGTAACTTCTTGCTAAATCCAGTTTCCAGTTGTGGATAATCCATAACTAATAATTACACTAAACAAGCCAATAAATATAGAGTAATCCTTTAGCTCCTCCCACCCACCCAGTTTAACATAGGCATATCAGGAGGGAAAGTGATTAGTAAAACTTACCAGGGTTAGTGTTTGCCTCCAGCAACACTAACAAAACACTGCATCTGGAAAGTTCTGATGCATGGACTTTCTTGTTCTACAAAATATTTCTATTTTTTTTTAAATTTATTTGTTTATATGAAAACCAGAGTTACAGAAAGAGAGAGACACAGAAAGAAAGCAAAAAGTCTTCCATCCACTGGATCACTCTTCAAATGGCTGCAATGGCCAGGGCTGGACCAGGGGGAAGCTTGGAGCCAGGAGCTTCATTGAGATCTCATGTGGTTGGCAGGGGCCCAAACACCTGGGCCATCTTCCTCTGCTTTTCCCAGGTGCATTAGGAGGGAGCTGGGTCAGAAGTAGAGCAACTGAAACACAAACTGGTGCCCATATTGGATGCAGGATTTGCAGGGAACAGCTTTATCCTCTTAGCCACATACTGCCCCCTACAAGGTATTTTTGAATGAACTGTTTCACAGTATGTATGTCACTTCATAGTGCAATAGTGGCAAAGTTAAGAGAGGGCCAGAGAGAAAGCAAGAGATTGAATTTACAGCCTCGAAATGTTTATATCATCATCATCATTTGCATTTGAAAGTCAGAGAGAGAGAGAGAGAGAGAGGGAGAGAGAACCTGCACAAGCTCCCAATCAACTTGTTTTACTCCCCAAATGCCCACAAGGATTGGGAATAAGTCAGGCCATGTCCGAGAGCTGGGGACTTAATCCAGGCTTTTCATGTGGGTGGCAGGACCCAACTACTTGAATTATCACCTGCTACATTCCAGAGTGCACATTAGCAGGAAATTAGAATTGAGAATGGAGTCAAACTCAAATTCAGGAATTTTTATATGGGTGTCCCAAGCAATGTCTTCCCTCCAGACTAAAAGCCCATCACCCAAGCCCTTCAATAATTGGCATTAATCCATTCATGAATGTGAAACCCTCATGTTGTAAAAACCTGCTGTTAGGTTTCATCTGCCAAACTATATTGCTTTTGAGGTTAAGTTTCCAACAGACAGTTTTTTTTTTTTTTAATTTCTTTTTGACAGGAAGAGTGGACAGTGGGGGAGAGAGAGAGAGAGAGAGAGACAGAAAGAAAGGTCTTCCTTTACTGTTGGTTCACCCTTCAATGGCCACTGTGGCCGGTGCGCTGTGGCCGGCGAACCGTGCTGATCTGAAGCCAGGAGCCAGGTGCTTCCTCCTGGTCTCCCATGGGGTGCAGGGCCCAAGGTCTTGGGCCATCCTCCACTGGACTCCCGGGCCATAGCAGAGAGCTGGACTGGAGGAGGGGCAACTGGGACAGAATCCGGTGCCCCAACCGGTACTAGAACCCCGTGTGCCGGCACCGCAGGCGGAGGATTAGCCTATTGAGCCGCAGTGCCAGCCCAACAGGCAGTTTTTAAGGAACACATTCAAATCAGAGCAAGGGACCATAGCAACCATTAGATGAGGTGTTGGGGACAGAAAGTACTGTTCTCAAATGCCTTGACTGTTGCCAAAGCTACCTTGGGACCTGTTTACAATCTCAGATGATTTTAGTCATGCATTCAGAAATATCTAATACGAGTAGTATACAGTATGATAGATTTATAGACATGATTTCATTTAATTTTCATAAGTAATTTCCATGTATGATTTTTGGTTAAAGTCTGTTGGTATCTGCAGTTTTAAAATAAGACAACAGACTACAAGACACTAATCAACCAGACAGCAAGCAGCTGTCAGATTAATATTCATATCCAGCACTGATTTGATCAGTGCAGGGGAATGCTTGTTACACTTTTGACCAGTCCTGTTCTCAGTCATTTGCCAGTGGCCCAGAGCTGAGCACCTTGATAGAACTTGTTCCTGAGTCTTAATTCTCCCACCATCTTTGCGAGGGGTTCAAATTCTCTTATATCCTCCTGATACCTTTCTCTGTTTTTACCCGCATCAACCTTATCTGGGGAGATAGTCCTTGTGCTTGAGCCCCTGACCATATCAGAAATGTTGCCCGATAACCTTGTCTCATGGGACTCATTCAGTTTGCTCTGCGATGGTGCCCCACATACCACAGCCTTATTTCCCTAGTCCCAAAGCAGAACATTAAGCACCTGGCACACTTTGACATCTGATGCACTTTACGTCAGACCATTAGCTGCAGCTGGATGGTCCTCTTGGACAGTAGTTATTGCAATTACATTCATACTGCTCAAATACTCCCAGCTTTTGTTGCATGTGAAGTTATATTTCTTCATGTAGAAGACTGACATCCTCCTGGCAGAGTTTGTTTCTGGCTCCAGTGAAGCATAACAACCTTTAGCTAGAGGACAACACTTCCATGGACTTCTCAGCTGCAGCGCTCAATTAGTCTTCCGATATATCTCCTCCTCCACAACCCCACCCCATATTTTCCCCTAACACCCTGTCAAACATGTCAAACCCAGAGCAACTTTCTGATGTGGACACTGGCTCATTAGGCCCCAGCTGAGATCATTAAATCCTGTTTCTTTAAGAAAGAACAGAAAGGGCAGATTTATGCTTCCTTTGATAGAACCGGCCTTAAATATCCTGCCTATTGTGAGACGGATAGTTGGTGATGAATCAGTGATATTTCCGTCCCCCACTGGGGGCACACTGGCTGTTCCTAAGATTGAGATTTCTGGGACAGAAGAGCAAACAGAAAGCCATTGAAGAGCACATACATTACCTCCTGTCATGGGCCAATCTTAATGGTATTACTTTTTTTCTTTAAGACAAGGTATCTCAAACTTGGCAGTACTGACATTCTGGACCAGAAAAGTCTTTGTTGTAAGGACAGATTTTAGGATGTTAGCAGTGTGCTTGACTTCTATCCAGGACCTGTCAGTAGCATTTCCTTCCAGTTATGACAACCAGAATTGTTCACGCATATTACCAAATATCACTTGTGGGCACAATCACCTCCAGTTGAGAAACAAAGCTTTAAGATATTTCAGGAATTTTGCTCCCACAAATTGATGCCCTAGAGAAAAAAAACCCTGGATTATAAGTTATAAAATGATGGGCATAAAAGCATTAAATAGTTGTCACTTACATGTCTTCGTGGCCAAATCTGAACAGGGGAAAGCGTGTTTGCAATGGTTTCCAAATTCTCTTCCAGTTCCCTCTCCTTCTACTCTCAACCTTCTCCCTACCCCCAATTTTACTTGCTCATACTAAGTGCTTATCTGCTATCCTGTAGCACATAGAGGCTCCTGCATAGATTGAACCAAGCCTGGTGACTATATATTTTCCTTGCTTCTTTTTCTTCCCATAACCCTTATGGGACACAACTTCTATGTGTTCTGTTTTCCAAGAATCCTCTGGCTAGAGAAACAATACACACACTAATAATATATCATTAATATTTGGGAAGGGCTGAATATGCTGACCCTCCCAAATTTTATTCACATAAGAGAATTTCAGGGGCCGGTGCCGTGGCTCATTTGGTTAATCCTCCGCTTGCGGCACCAGCATCAAATATGAGTGCCAACTTCTGGTCCCAGTTACTCCTCTTCCAGTCCAGCTCTCTGCTGTGGCCCAGGAAGGCAGTGGAGGACAGCCTGCACTGGCATGGGAGATTAGGAGAAAGCACCTGGCTTCTGGCTCCGGATCGGTGTAGCTCCAGCCATGGGCCATTTGGTGGTGGGTGAACCAGCGGAAGGAAGACCTTTCTCTCTGTCTCTCCCTCTCACTGTCTAACTCTATCTGTCAAATTAAAAAAAAAATAAGAGAGAGAATTTGAAAACATTTTTGGACAGTGCATATTGTTAAAAAAAACTGCAGAGCTCAAAATAAAATTATCTTTTGTGGGAAGCAACTTGGACTAGACTGTTACTGGAATTAAGACTTTTCTATGCATCTGCTCTCCCACAATATGGCGCTGGGAGAGGAGTAAACAGCTTCTACACAGCTGTCTTTCACCAACTTGACAAGCTGCAGGAGCTGCTCCTGATTGGAGGAGAGCAGCGTACTCGGCGTGTGGGTAGCAGAGTTGGGATTGGTGGAAGAGGACTATAAAGGAGGAGAGAGACAACATGCACCAGGAACATCTATCTGAAGGAACACCTGTGCAGCCCCCGAGAGAGCCGGCCAGTGGTGTGCCGCTCCCCCGCGGAAGTGGGGAAAGTGGCAGGGGGAACCGCCCTTCCACGGAGGTGGAAGGGACCGTAGCCAACCCGGGAAGAACCAGCAGCAAACCCGGGGAGGGCCGAGCAGACAAAAGAACAACGCAGGGTCTAGTGTCGTTCCTCCACGAAGAGGGGGAGTGACATAATGGTGCCGTGACTCGGATAGGAAACCTAGGCAGGGTTTAGTGTCGTTCCTCCATGAAGAGGGGGAGCAACATCTTTTAATACAGATTTTCTACAAACTTTCTGAAATACATACACAGGAGCTTCAAAAATTAGTGAAAAATTCATATTATCTTTTAATTCAGGTTTTTTTTTTTTTTTTTGACAGGCAGAGTGGACAGTGAGAGAGAGAGAGACAGAGAGAAAGGTCTTCCTTCCTTTACCGTTGGTTCACCCTCCAGTGGCTGCTGCGGCCGGCGCGCTGCGGCCAGCACACCACGCTGATCCTAAGCCGGGAGCCAGGTACTTATCCTGGTCTCCCGGGGTGCAGGGCCCAAGCTCTTGGGCCATCCTCCACTGCACTCCCTGGCCACAGCAGAGAGCTGGCCTGGAAGAGGGGCAACCGGGACAGAATCCGGTGCCCTGACTGAGACTAGAACCCGGTGTGCCAGCGCTGCAAGGCGGAGGATTAGCCTAGTGAGCCACGGCGCCGGCCTTAATTCAGTTTTTATGTGAAATTTTGAAGCCCCTTAATGTTCATGCATGTGTGTGTGTGTGTGTATTTCAGTACGTAATAACTAACTAAATGAGTACTGAATAATGAGTCCTACATACCATGGTAAGACTGTATATATAGAGATTAAATGGCTTGCAACCCCTCATATCATAGTTCTACATAACTTGGAAACTAGTCTTGGTTCTTAGAGTTCATAAATGGGATAATTTTCAGCAGAAAAAGGCACTTTACTTCTGATCCAAAAGGACTGTGTTTTTCAAGCTTACTAATGATGTAAGCTTACTAATATTTAAAAAATTTTTAAACTGTGGTCTTCAATATGTGCATTATTTGTAATTTAAGTGTACTGCTTTAATCATACTAAATATTGATAAAATTTAAATTGTGTAATTTTCAGAGAAATTTTAGGTTTATTTATCTGAAAGGTAGAGAGAGAGATAGACAAAGAGCGAAGAAGAGAGGGGGAGGAAGAGAAAGAGAATGAGAGAGAAAGAGAAAGAGAGAGATTTCCCATTTGCTGGATCTCCCATATGGGTGGCAGCAGCCAAAGTACTTGAGTCACCTTCTGCTGCTCCCTTAGGATCAGTAGCAGGGAGCTGGACTGGAAGTTGAACAGCAGAGACTTGAACTAGTGTGTTCAGATATGGGATGCTGGCATCACAAGCAGTAGCTTAACCTGCTTGCCACAATGCCAGCTCCATCAGATAATTTTTGGAAGATGTCCTTATGCATTTTTCTACATCCCATCAATGTCATCCTTTATTCTGAGACCACTTCAATCCATATCCTGGAAATCCTTTCTGGGTCTTCCATAGATAAGTAGGGAACCTCAACCCCCCTGAAATTATACATGTAATGTTGCTATCTTAGGTACATGCTGGATTATTTTTCTATAGCACTCATTCCTTTTAAAAAGAAGCCTATAGTCCAAAAGTTTTTAATACTGTATTGTAGTTGGATCTAGCGTTGTGGCACAGCAGCTTAAGCCACTGCCTGTGATACCTCAATCCCATGATTGCCACTTGGAGTCCTGGATAGTCCACTTCCAATGCAGCTCCCTGCTATTGAACTGGGAAAGCCGCAGAAGATGACCGAAGTGCTTGGACCCTACGTGGGAGACCCTTATGTAGTTCCTGGCTCCTGGCTTTGTCCTGGCCCCGTCCTTGGCATTGCAGTCATTTGGGGAGTAATGGGAGATATCCTTCTATCTATTATCTATCTATCTATCTAGCTAGCTAGCTATCATCTATCTATCTCTGTATCTCTATTATTTCTCCCGTTCTCTCTCTACCTATGTCTTTCAAATAAATAAATAAATCTTAAAGACCACTTTATGGTCTTTGAGAGTGATTGAGTGTAATATGGTAGCATCCATGCCTTTATAAAGATTCAGAATAGAGAGCAAGGATGTCTCTTGTACAACTATTAAGAAATAAACAATGCATTTCCAAAATTCATCTTGAATTTCATCCAGGTCTGAGCAACTGGCCAGAGTTACTACAGCTAACCTCATCATTAAAATAGGTGGAATTATTTGAGGAGAAACAAATGGAAATGGTGAGTAACACTCCAGTGTCTTGAGACGCGCAGAGGACTCTTATTTCATCCAGTCTATGATGAGGCTGTTTTATGGATTGCATTGTGTGTAGGTATATGCCAAAAATGGTCATTTTCCTTGCTAAACTCCAACCATGGAATATATCTTCCCTGAATTAAGTTGTCTGTATCTTTACTTAACTCAGTGGGAAAAATGCATTTACTGGATTTGCTTAAATGCAGTCATAAAGTGGTTGCCAGGGATGTTTCAGAGATGTCGCTATCACCCAGTTCTAGGAAGAACTGACCTGGGCTTGTGTTGCTCTGGTGCTGGGGGGCAGCCTTCGCACTACTGACCTTAATCTGAGTACTTGTTTGAACTGCCTCTACCACTGTGTTCTGAGACTCAATGTCCACATGCTACTGTATGAATAACCCATGTAATTGTTACATAAAATTTTAACAGAAATGCTGAATAATCCATCTTCCAAGTCAAACTCCTACCAGATCTTCAGTACTCTTATGTCCCTTGACTTTAATATTCACAGTCTGTCAGGTGACTGGGGTCACAAAGGAAGATAATATGAATCTCACTTAATGTCATTTGAATTTGGATTTTAGTTAAAGCATTAACCTGCAGCATAAGAATATCATGGCCAACCTAAGTCTGTGTGTGTGTGTGTGTATGTGTGTGTGTGCTGGGAGAGAGAGAGAGAGAGAGAGAGAGAGAGAGAGAGTCTTCCAGATCACTTGCAGATGTATCTATCTGCAATCTGAACATGGAGCTGGGTTGAAATAAACAAAAATAAAAAGCTGATAGTTTCAAAAGAGATCATTTGCTGAAAGTATCTCCCAATGAGATGAAACTTTCATATGTAAACAAACTTATTAATCACAAATTTCTACACAAGAAATAGACTGAGAAAACTGCTCAGCCAAAATGGGAAGTGGGTATATTCTCAAATGTGCTGTACAGATATGACCTAGGAGTATGATGGAAAATGACAGAGTTCTCAAGGAAGGAGCCAAAGACTTTGAATAACAATGAACAGGAGAGAGATTCTCAAGTCTCAAAACCAGGGCCTAATAGAAGAATAGTTCTGATCCCAAAGGACAATCGCAGCATCTCCCAAGGGAATTTGACACTTGGAATGGACAAAAACTGCCTCGTGCTGCTCTGTCTTCTTCCTGAATCAGAGTCTACATAACAGAGGTCCTCCTCATTTCTACCCCATATTCGCACATACACTGATTGTATGATGAAAAAATAAAACTTTTTCTTTTCCTTTATTTTTCCTTCTATTCCACCTTCTCTTCCCTCTCCCTCTCTTCCTTATTATTCTTTGTAATTCTGGTTAACAAGAGTCATATCTAGAAATATTGGTGCAGATGTTATCATAAGATCTAAGACTTTGAGCCTGATCATCTGATTCAATGAAACTTTTGGTATTTTTCTGAGGTTGAGTTTTTGTGATCAAAATGAAATAAGAAACAAACAATTGGGTGACTATGATAGATTGTGTTATTCAGCAAATATTCATCTCAGGCCCCTTGCTTGCTGATACTGAACTCATCCATGAGATTTTTTTTCCAGTGGAAAGTAAGTAGACAAATAATTCAATATGTTTCATTGTGGATGTAATAAAGATCAGAAAAAGGATACCTGACTCTGGGCCTCAAGTGTGGAGCTGAGCCTATCCAAGGCTAGTAGGACTTAGAAGTGAGGACAAATTGCAGCAAGCACAAAGATACAAGAACAAGAAACAAATCTTTGTTGATCTAAGCCATTAGATTTCTTTCTTTTTTTAAGTGTAACATAACATCTGCAAAAGCTGACTAACATAAGCAGTTACCATATGTCAGGCACTGTTCTGAATGAAGAAAATAACCAAATATTTCTCCTCCAAGAAGATTTTATCTATCCTGTCCCTTTGTATATGTGTCTTTGTGCAGTATAACTTATAGCAATTATAAGTGAATATTAACAATATAATATATGGATATAGGTGTGTTCAAATACAGGAAGATATGCAAGAAGCATGTGCACTTGATATTTCAGGACTGATTGACTCAGGGTGGTTAGGAAAAACCAGCCATTGAAACAGAATAAGTTTCTAGGGATGAGTGTTGTGGTGTAGTGGGTTGAGTCCTGACTTGGGATAGCTGCATCTCATATTGGAGTGCTGGTTCAAGCCCTGCTTACTGTACTTCTGATCCAGTTCTAAGCCCCAAGAAAGCACTGAATGACAGCTCAAGTACTTAAGTTCCTGCCACTAACATAGGAAACTCAGATGGAGTTCTTGATTCCTGTCTTTGGCCTGATCCAGCTCTGACTTTTGCCACCATTTGACCATCTGAGAAGTAAAGTAGCTGATGGTGCACTCTTTCTCTTTCATGCTTGTTTGTGTGTGTGTGTGTGTGTGTGTTTTGTCACAGAATTTTATTTTTTTCTCTTTTAACTTTTATTTAATAAATATAAATTTCCAAAGTACAGATTTTTGGATTACAGTGGCTTTCCCTCCCCCCCCAATAACTTCCCTCCCACCCGCAACCCTCCCATCTTCCACTCCCTCTCCCATTCCATTCACATCAAGATTCATTTTCAATTCTCTTTATATACAGAAGATCAATTTAGTATATATTAAGTAAAGATTTCAACAGTTTGTACCTTTCTCTGAAGGGAGGAGAGAACTTCCACTTTGACTATGACCTTGTCTAAATAAGATCAGAGTCATCGAACTCAGAAGGCTTCCATAGCCTTGGCAACTCATGACTAGAGCCTAGGGAGATTACTGACACCATAAACAAGAGTGTCAATTTGTTAAGTCAACAACAGGAGTCACTGTGTACTTACTCCTCATGTAGGATCTCTGTCCTTAATGTGTTGTCCAATGTGAATTAATGCTATAACTAGTACTCAAACAGTATTTTACACTTTGTGTTTCTGTGTGGGTGCAAACTGATGAAGTGTGAGATGGGAGGATTGCGGGTAGGAGGGAAATTATGGGGGGGGGGAGCCATTGTAATCCATAAGCTGTACGTTGGAAATTTATATTTATTAAATAAAAGTTAAAAAAAAGAAAAAAAGTTAAAAAAATACCAGGGGTAATGTCCATCTAAAGGAGAAACACTCCTGAATTGACTTCTCCACTTGTATCAGCCGAGGCTTAGCCTGTTAATGCTTCACTGCTACCTAGAAGAAAACCTTTGCTCAACACGAGTGACTTGCCTTAATGCAGCCTTACATACAGATGGACATGTTTGTCCCGCGGAAGCTGATGCACGCTCAGGATTGTAAATCTCTGAGAAAGCTGCCAGTTTTTTTTTTTTTAATTTGACTTATTAAATACTTCATTTCCATTTTTTCTGTCAGTTTGTATTTCAATATCTCTATCTCTTTTCTGAATTTCTCATTCATATACTGACTTCCTAATTTCATTTAACTGCTTCTTTGTATTTTTGAGAAACCTTATAATCATTCTTTTGAATTCTTTTTCAGGCATTTTGTCAATTTCTCCTTCTTTACATTATTAATGTATTATTATGTTCTTTTTGGGAGTCATGTTGCCTTCATAGTTCATATTTCTTATGTTTCTATTTTGTTTTTTTTTTTTTTTTTTGTGCAGCTGGGGGGTCATTTGTTTCTTTCCTGGAGAATGCTTCTTTTTTATTGAAGAATTTATTCCTGTAGATGTGCCTCTGGGGTTCAATGGAGTCCCTAAGACTTGCACTTGAGCTCCAGGAGTTCGTGTGGGATTGGCCCAGGAAGCCACCATTTTTGGGTGGAGCAAAAAAGGATTGGCGTGGTGAAGCACCTCTTGGTAACAGCCAGTGTGGGAGGGGGATGGTAGAGCAGACTGTTGTGTTCAAAGCCCCAGTTTTCTCTGTGCTAGAGTGAACTAGCCAATTCACAGTTTAGAGTGAGTTCAGGGTGCCAGTGCACTTCACTCTGTCCAGAGCAAAAACTCACTCCATAGTGTGTCCCTTTAGTCCACTGTGAGATCCATCCCCAGTATGGAAGAAGATCTGTCTCCACAGTCAGACTAGGGATGGGTGCAGCACAACCCAGCTGCAGCCTGTGATTTTCTTAGATCAGGGGATTATGCTCAGAGCTATCATAGTCATAGGGTACAAGGGGGTCTGCCCCTGCCCTGTGAATTTCCCTGTCTTTTGGCTCTGGTGGCTTCTGGTAGCAATGGAACTGCTTGCTGTCCCTTGAGTTAGAAAAGAATTCAACAGTGACTCTACTACAGCAAATTGAGGCAGGTACTTTGGTTGGGGGAGGAGAGGCAGGTAATGTGGCTTCCCTTTATGGGGCAGAGTAGTTGCAGCTCTCCAGGCTGGACTTGAAGTCAATGGGGACCATGATGTTCTCCCTCAGTTAAAGCTGCTGCTGGGGGTGGAGGTACCTGTGGCACCTTCTTCCTATATTATCTTGGCCAGAGAGCAGTCAGTCACTGGATACAGGCGTGGCTGGTAGCACAGCCAGTTGTGGAAGCATGTCTGTCCTCTCCTGGTACTGCCCCATGGAATCTGTTCTATTCTGTTCTGTCATTTGCCCACTGAAAATTTCTCTCAGTAAGTCCCCTAGGGACATGGTCTTCCCTTTTTTTTTTTCAGGTATCTTTCTGTGGTTGCAATTAGTGCAGCCTGTCATTATTCAGCCACCTTGAATCACCTGAGAAAACTTCCTTCTAGTGATCAAGCAGGCCTCTCCTGCCTGTCTTTATTTACACAATCTTAGTCCATGTCACCCATGGCACTGGAATCACTTGTGCCCTTGTACAAATCATTGGAGATTATTAAGAATTATATAAATGTTGATTGCATACTTAACGTTATATCATGCTCACACTCCAACATATTCAAAACATACACATTGGGGCTGATATTATGGCGCAGTAGGTTAAGCCCCTGCGTGCAATGCTTAGTGGCTCCACTTCTGATCCAACACCTGCCTGGGACCCTGCCACCCACTTGGAAGACCTGACTGGAGTTTTCTGCTTCTTGTTCTGGCAGGTCCATCCTGGCCATTGCAGTCATTTGTTGAGTGAACCAAAAGATGAAAAATCTTTCTCTCTGTCTCTCCTTCTCCCTCTATAATTCTACCTTTCAAAATAAAGAAATTTTCTAAAAAATAAAGCAGCATACACAGAGAGAAATAGAAGGTCTCTTTTAAGAGTTGAAATCTTTACTTAATATATGCTAAACTGATCTTCTGTATATAAAGAGAATTGAAAATGAATCTTGATGTGAATGGAAAGGGGGAGGGAGAGGGAAAGGGGAGGGTTGCGGGTGGGAGGGAAGTTATGGGGGGGAGCCATTGTAATCCATAAGCTGTACTTTGGAAATTTATATTCATTAAATAAAAGTTAAAAAAGAGTTCACTAATATATCTATTATGAAAATTATGTTTCACAATGTTTTTGTATTAAAATAAGCTTATTTTTAAATTCAATTTCTCATGAGCTTTGTGAAATACCTTTGTATATCTTTGTATAGTCTATTTTATTTTCTAATCATTTTTACAGTATTACCTCATTTCATCTTCATGGCATCCTGATCATATAGGTAGGACAGGGTTTATTTTCCAGTTCAGAAGTGAGCCCAGATTGTTCTAGTGGTTGGCAAAGGCAACACAACTACAGACAATAAGTTTGGAATAGAAACCTGCTTTCCAGCCACCTTGTCTGATAATCTTACCACTTTAAATTGTTTAGCTACCATGTCCTTTTCAATTTTATGAATATCTGAAAATATTAACCTTTTTTTAAAAATTACAGTTCCACAAAAGAAATAGAGAACCATGTAAAGGGCATTGCTGAACAGCATAACTTGTGAGGAATGGAAGGAATATGCTTGAAAAGGGGTTAAAGTAAGAGAACAGAAAGGGTAAAGCTCAAACCCCAGAGGGTGACAACTTAGTCTTGTTGCATTTGTATCTTGAAAGCCTTGAAAAGAACCTGATCAAGAGAGAATACTCACCATTTTGTTGGGTGAGTGAATAAATAAGGGTATGAACACATTTTCTAATCTAATAACACATTGTTGTAATTAAATGTAAACTGTATCTCATAAGATGCATACCTAAGAAAAATAAGATGCTATTGGAAATAGGATCAATACCCTTTTATAGAAAATCAAATGTGAATAATCTCAAGCAGAACCTTCATCAACACTGTCCCCAACATCCCCATGACCTTTTTCCTCTTTTGGATCTCTCTCATCTTCCTGTCTTTTTGGCCCCAATACTCCCACCTGAGAGAATTCCCTCACTAAGCCACAACTGACCTGCTGTTGTGGCCAACTCATGAAGACCTTGGGAACTGCTGCCTCCTGAGTAATGCAAGCTGTCCTTGCCTATTTGTTCCTGGCAATATAATGGCAATATAACAGTTTTGCCTGCTTTTATCACATTGGAAAGAGGTTGTTTAATCTACAGATGAAGCTCATCTGCATTGTTGGACCCTTTGTGGTGATTCTGCATCCGGCAGAGTAATTGGGAAGCAAGGAATGCTTAATGCCTGGATGCCTGCTCAGTTCCCATGATTCCTAGAATTCAGCCTGGGTGCAGCCCACGAGCCCCTGAGCCTCAGCTCCTTTGGCTTCCTGAACACCAGGTGTGTGAGGTAAGATAAAACACCCCAGCCCTTTCTAAAATGTAAAAGTTTGCAGCATCAAACATGTACATATATGGAAGACAATTTGGGTTTTAAAATCTATAATCATAAAACCCTAAGGGGGCTTCTATTTTACCAAAAGGTAAAGAGAACTCATACAAGTTTATTGACTATAGACATTTAGTTCCTCTCTACTGAAAATATAACTCTACTCAGGAATTTTTACAGCTCCCTCTGAGCAGCTGACCCAAGCCAAGCCTCTTGGTTGCATATGCTAAACCCATATTGCAACTTATGGCAAGTTTCCATGCATGACTTTTAACTTTACCTGACTCTTTTTTGACTCCCTACCATTTATCCTTGGCTCTGGCTGCTACAATATCATTGTTAGCCCAACACTTCCCAATTAAATCCAAACATTACAACCCCCAACTAAGACTTGTTTTCTTCTTTAAACTTTCACAAAATAATGCTTGCTCTGGTCTCTAACTTATAAAAATGTGCTAAAGGAGCTCAGTTAACTCATACTAACATTGTTGTATGAATAGTTTCTTAGAATTGCTCTCTGTTTGCTTTACATGTTTATTTGCATGTTTCAAACTGAATTATAAAGTCTGAGGAGCAGAGAAAATAGCTGATGTTTTAAAAAGCCCTCTAAACATTTTGCAGAGAAGTCTCAATTTTAGAAAATAGTGCTCAATGAATTATTTATCTGAACATATCTTGAAAGGTAGATTTTCCTTAGGAAGTTACCATTTCTGACTCTTCTTTAATGATATCTGCTTATTCCCTAAAGCTGTTTGCTTGTCGAATAGCAGAAAACATTTATTGCGCACCACAATGTGCCTGGCATTATCTAAGCACCTAAAAGTTAGGTTCTCATTTAAGTCTTACCACTTCATTATGCTAAGTGAAATAAATCAAAAACAGATAGAAAAATGTTGCAATACCTTACTTATATGTGTAATATTTTTTAAAAAGGATTCAAATGCACAGTTAGAAAATGACAGAAAACTTATCTTAGTGGTGGGGGTATGGAGAGGTGTACCTGAAAGGATACAAAATAGATGGTAAAGGGCTGCATTGAGGTGTCATCCCATATCAGAGCACCAGTTCTAGTCCTGGCTGCTCTGCTTCCAATCCAGTTCCCAGCTAATGTGCCTGGAAAGGCAGTGGAACATGGCCCAAGTACTTGGGTCCTTGCCACCAAGATGGGAGACTTGGATGGAGTTCTTGGCTCCTGGCTTCAGCCTGACCCAGCCCCAGCAGTTATGACCATTTGAGGAGTGAACCAGAGAATGGAAGATCTCACTATCTCTTTGTTTCTCCTGCCCCCATCATTTTGCCTTTTCAATATAACAATTTTTTAAAAAGTAGTAGATTTAGGATGAGCAAATTAGAGATCTAATGGACATGAGGACTGTAGTTCATAAAATTGTATTAGAGATTTTTGTTAAATAAGTAGTTTTTAGCTGCTCTTTTTTAAAAAAATTTATTTACTTACTTGAGAGGTAGAGTTATAGATAGAGAAAGAGAGACAAAGAGAGAAAGATCTTCCATCCACTGGTTCAGTCCCCAAATGGCTGCAATGGCTGGAACTGGGCCCATCCAAAGCCAGGAGCCAGGAACTTCCTCTGGGTCTCCTACATGGGTGCAGGAGCCCATGCACTTGGACCATCTTTCCACTATTTTCTCAGGCCATAGCAGAGAGCTAGCTTTATTAGAAGAGGGGCAGCCAGGACTGTAACAGGCACCCACATGGGATGCCAGCACCTCAGGCAGAGGCTTAGCCCACTATGCCACAGTGTGGGCCCCTTTTATTTTTCTTGACATAAAAGATAATTAAGTGAGATGATAGGTTAATCTGTTTCATTACAGTAACCATCTTATTAAGTATATTTATCCCATGTTGTTTGTAAACCTCAAATATAGATAATAAAATTATTTTTAAGAAAGTAACTCCATAAAGCTGTTTAATAGTTATGTATTCTTTGTGAAATATTCCACATTCAAATCTCTTTTATTCTATAATTGCTTAATTCAAGTTTATAATCACCTCACAAAGCATCTACTATTATCTCTATTTTGTAGATGAACACTGACGTCTAATGCCTGAATGCAGTTCCCAAGAGAACTACAATAGGGGCTCCTGGTGTGCAGGCCAGCAAGCTTCTGTCCATCTCATAACATCTTTCTTTACTTTCCATTGTGCTGTACCTGATGTGGCACGCTGTCCATTTGCACCCTTACATCATGGTGCTCTGTAAGGATGACAATAATTGTATGCACATTTGTGTAATACAAAAGTCATGTGTGATGACTTGATGGATCCTGTGGATTTCCGTGTAAGAAAGGGCTATTCAGTTTGGGATTTATAATATCGATGAGTGCAATCATTCTACAGTTTTGGGTGAACAGGTTACAAGAAATGCTTCCTGACAAGTTTGGTGAGGCATGGTAACCTGACAGAGCTCATATGTCACCTGCCAATCCAAAGCTATCCTTGTTGTGTCCTGGCCCCTCTCTGTGCCTTTTTTAAGGTACAGTTCACCTGCGAGGATGTATTTTCATTTCTTTGAGCCGATCTATGAACTCACTGAAGTGCAGTTACAGGCCTTTCATTCCCACGTGCAGCACTTTCGCAGGCCATCAGTGGAACCACTGGAAAATTACAGGCCTCAATAAAACCTACAGTTCCCTGAATTCGGCCCATGCTCTGCAGTTTTCAATTTGCTTCCCCCATTATTTCTTATAGGTGTGCTCAGTGTTATGTGATTTTACCACATTATACATTTAAAACTTTCCCGCTGACTCCCTCTTTATCAGATATATCAAAGGTAAAGTGTTTTTAAGTGCTGTTTAATACTAACAAAATCTGGGAACTAATAAGAAAAGTTTCATATATGTGTATATTCAAAGATTTCTTTTTTCTTTTTGGTAAGATGTAACACATTATACTACCAATACCACACTGGCATTTAGATTGCCATCTTCTTTTTGCTTTTTTGTTTATAAATCTTTTTTTTTTTTTTTTTTGAGAGAGAGACAAAGACATAGAGCAAGACAAAGAGAGAGGGAGGAGGGAGAGGGAGAGAGACTTCTTATTTATTCTTCAAATGTTCAGAAGTCAGGAACTCAATCCAGGTTTCCCACCTGAATGGCAGGAGCCCCGGTACTTACACTGTCACCTGCTGCCCGGAGAAGTGCACAATAGCAGGAAGCTGGAATCAGGAGCCAAAGCTGGAACCAGAAGCCAGAGCCGGAAATTGAACCCAAGCACCCTGAGATGGGATGCAGTAGTCTCAAACAGCATCTTAACTGCTGTGTTAAATGCCTGCCCGTGGAACATCATTTTCTGAGTCATACTCACAGATTAAGGATTCTAGCAATTTGATTTTAACCATATATTCATCATCAGTGTAATGAAACATAATATATATCAATTAAATATAAGTTAAAATATAAACATGTTTATTTGTTTTGAAATATTTCCTTTGATCATTACATCCAGTAGAAATATAATGTGAGCCACATATGGATTTACATTCTCTAATAGCTGTATTTAAAAAGGATACAAAGTGACACCTGTAATTAATTTTAACAAACTGTGATTTAAGCACATCTCACATTGCACTAACCATCTTGGTGGTGTATTGGTACCAGCTGTCAGTGGATTGTAAGAGCTTTGTTAAATTTTCAGAATTCTGTGAGCTGATTGATTAATAGTTTACAATTTGCCACCATGAGAGCATTTATCCCAGGCAAATCATCAAATGCTACATTTTGGGGAGAGATGGGAAGGGAGTGAGAGCTTATTATTGAACATTTGCTAGCACACTGCTGCTCAGTAGCCACTGAGGCATATGGCTACCATATTGGACAGTACATCCCTTAAAAAGGAAAATTAATGTATTTTGATTACACATTTTTCTTCTCTCTGTTTTTAGAAGATTTATTTCATTTATTTGAATGATGGTGAGGAGGGAGAAAGATGGGGGGAGAGGGAGAGAGGGGGAGAGAGAGAGAGAAGGAGGGAGAGAGGGAGGGAGGGAGGGAGGGAGGGAGGGAGGGAGGGAGGGAGATTTGAGACAGAAAGTTTTTTCACCTGCTGGTTCACTCCTCAAATGTTGGAAAAGGCCAGAGCTGGGGCAGGCCACAGCCAGGAGCCAAGAGCCAGGAGCCAGGAGCCAGGAGCCAGGAGCCAGGAGCCAGGAGCTTTCTCCAGTTCTCTCAAATGCATAGCAGGGCCCAAGCATTTGGGCCATCTTCCACTGCTTTCCCAGGCACATTAGCTGGGAACTGGATTGGAAGTGGAGCAGCCAGGACACAATCTGGCACCCACTGGGATGCTAGCATTGCAGGCAGAATCTTAACCCACTGTGCCACAATGCTGATCCCTGTTACATACTTTTTGTAAGCAGGTTTAGAACTTTCTTGAATTTGTTCTAAGTCTAGTAAAGGATAGTGAATTTCCCTATGGACTCTGCTTGGGATAATACTATTGGAATGAAAGAACAGTAGGCAATTCTTGAGCATCTATTAATTTTGAGACCTTGCACCAAAGCATGACCGCTTCACTGCTCCACATGGATCTCTGTAAGGCTGGGCTTTGGAAGAGCTGATTCTTCTGGACTTTAGGAATATGTTTCCTTGTGAATGCGAGCATTGGTGAGGAGAGATCCATGGAACGGGATAAGCATAAAAGCATGAACAATATACAGAGTTCCTCATAGTAATCATATGTAGCAGTACTTTTGTTTTATGAGAAAACAGAGATTTTATAATACGATCTTAACTCTTACATTTAAACCTCATTAGGAGTTATTAAATGTTATTCACTAAAGAGCATACAATTCATTAGATTTTCAAGATTACCTAATTTACTTCCAATAAATGAAACAAATAATTAAATCTAATTTTAGTGGATCATGAAATAGGCTTTTTAGCATGTTTTATTGTAAAAGATTCTGATACATATATATATAAAACAAATATATACTGTTGCATAAAAGCAATAATAGCTTGCTTTTATTGAGTATATAACTAGGTGTCAGCACTTTAAATATTTATTTCATTTGATTTACACAAGCATTTTAAGGGGTGGGTGTTATTATACAGATTCCAGCATGAGGAAACTGAAGTTAGTGAGCTCTAAGTCAGTCATCTAGTAAATGGTAGGCCTGACCAGAAGTAATGTCCTTTTTACTTTAAACTCTGTAAGCTTTTCTCTAGATCATACTGACTGCCTAGAATTTCAAGATCACTAAGCTTTTTGCTCATTGGGAAAACGGGACTAAATGAAAGCTGGAAGTATCTAGGACAATAAAGATACTTTTGTTCCAAAGGTGGGGGTTGTCATTAACTGAGCAAAGTAACAAGTTCAAACATGTCTAGTAGAATATAAGCTTTGTCTTGTTCACCCTGATATCCCCAGTAAATTTAAAGTTCCAGGATATGGGGCTGGCACTATGGGGTAGTGGGCTAAAGCCTCGGCCTGTGGTACCAGCATCGTATCTGGAGACCGGTTCGAGTCTTGGCTGCTCCTCTTCCAATCCAGCTTCCTGTTATGGTCTGGAAAAGCAGTAGAGGATGGCTCAAGTGCTTGGGCTCCTCCACCCACATGGGAGACCTGGAAGAAGCTCCTGGCTCCTGGCTTTGGATCGGCCCAGCTCTGGCCACTAAGACCATTTGGGGAGTGAACCAGGGGATGGAAGACCTCTCTGTCTCTCCCTTTCTCTGTCTGTAATTTGACCTCTCAAAATAAATAAAATATATTAAAAAAATAAAGTGCCAGGACCACTTAGGTACTAAGTACATACTTGTATATGTAGAATGAGTGCATGCTCTCACAGAAAAAATAAATCCAAACCTAGAACAGTATAAACACCTTATTCTCCCCTAATGATAGTGGAAGGCAGGACTTCCTGAACACATAATATGGACCAGGCACTGACTGAAGTGCTTCCCTTGCATTGACTCATTTAATCCTTTCAGCATTTTATGAGGGAATGACAATTAAATTTTCATTTTACAGATAAAGAAAGTTAAAGCAGGTAGAATATAAGAGGCTCTCTCATGCTACAAATAAAAAACAGAATGACTTTTTAATTTTATTTAAGGTATACACATTTCGCATTTTTTATACACAGATTCTGGAACATAGTGATACTTCTCACCCTGTCCTCTCTCCTGCCCACTCCCCAATCCTTCTTCCTCCTCCCTCTCCTATTTCCCTTCTTAACTTTTACAAATATATATTTTCAGTTTACTTAATACTCATAAGGTTAACTCTACACTAAGTAAAGAGGTCAACAAATAGTATGAAGAAAAAAATGCTATTCCTCAGCAGAAGACACAAGCGCTATAAACAATCATCGAATCTGAAAATGCCCATTTCATTCCAATACATTACAATTTAGGTACTCTGTCAGTTACCACAGATAAGAGAAAACATATGTCTGTCTTTTGGACTGGCTTTATTTCACTAAGTATAAGGTTCCCAGTTGCATCCATTTTGTTGTAAAATACAGGATTTCAATTTATTTATAGTTGAATAGTATTCCATAGTGTATATATACATATTTTATTTATCCAGTCCTGAGTTGATTGATATCTGGATTGATTCCATATCTTAACTATTATGACTTGAGCTGCAAAGAACATGGGGGTTTGGATAACTCTTTCATGAGATGATTTCTTTTGGTTTGGGTAAATTTCCAGGAGTAGGATGACTGGGTCATCTGGTAGGTCTATATTCAGATTTCTGAGGTGTCTGCATACTGTCTTCCACAGTGACTGTACCAGTTTACATTTCCAGCAGCAGTGGATTAGGGTACCTTTTCCCCCACAACCTCGCCAACATTTGTTGTTGATTTCTATATGAGAGCCATTCTCACTGGTGTGAGGTGAAACCACTATGATTTGGATTTTCCTGATGGCTAGTGATCCTCAGCATTTTTTCAAGTGTTTCTTGGCCATTTGAATTTCCTCTCTTTGAAAAATTCCTGTTCAAGGAATTTATTTATTATTTTGGGGGAAAATTTTATTGCATTTTGTGTCCATGTGGAAACACTGACAATTGAAAAGAGGCAACATGTTCCACTAAGTTTTCTGAAAAATCACATAGTTGGATGGAGTTTCCCTACCCAGGGCTGGGTTGAATAAACCTTCTCCTACGCTTACCCCAAGCAAAAGCTAAAAAGGGAGGTTTGTAGAACTGCTTAAAGAACCAAATCAAGATGTCCCAGTCATAGATAGCCAGTGCCAAGACTTCATCTCTGAGCTGAAGGTCCTCCTGACCACTTCACACTCCCTACTGTCTTAGACCTTTCTCCAAGTTCTCACCACCTCTTTCAAATGACTTATCACACTAAATGCTGCTCAAGTGAGAAAGCTATTCAGTCTCAGCAACACAGGGTTATGGGTATGTGCTGGTTCCAGATGCCTGGATGGCCACCTGTCCTCTTTAAAGAGTCCAGGGTTTGTGATGTTGCCCAAGCATCATGGCCAGCCCTACGTCATTATCCATTTCTTAAATGGATTGTTTGTTTTATTGTTGTTGAATTTCTTGAGCTCTTTATAGATTCTAGATATTAACCCCTTATCAGTTGTGTAGTTTGCAAAGATTTTCTCGCATTCTGTCAGTAGCCTCTTCACTTTGCTGAGTGTTTCTTTTGCAGTAAGAAGCTTCTCAGCTTGATATAATCCCACTTTTCCAATTTAGGCTTTGACTGCCTGTGATTCTGGGGTCTTTTCCATGAAGTCTTTGCTTATGCCAATGTCTTGCAGGATTTCCCCAATGTTCTCTAGTAATTTGATGATATCAGGTTGTACATTTAGGTCTTGGAACCATTTTGAGTGGATTTTGTGTAAGGTGTAAGGTAGAGGGACCGGTGCTATGGTGTAGTCAGTGAGACCACTGCCTGCAGTACTGTCATCCCATGTGGGTGCCAATTTGAGTCCCAGCTGCTCAGCTTCCGATCCATGTCTCTACTATGGTCTGGGAAAGCAGTATAAGATTGCCCAAGTACTTGGGCCCCTGCACCCACATGGGAGACCTGGAAGAAGCTCCTGGCTCCTGGCTTCAGATCAGCGCAGCTCCGGCCATTGCAACCAACTGGGTAGTGAACCAGTGGATGGAAGACCTTTATCTCTCTGTGTGTGTCTCTCCTTCTCTCTGTGTGTAACTCTGACTTTAAAATAAATAAATCAATCTTTTAAAAAAAAGGTGTAAGGTAGAGGTCTTGTACTTCTGGATATGGAGGTCCAGTGTTCCAAGTGCCACTTGTTGAAGAGGCTGTCCTTGCTCCAGAGATTGAATTTATCTCCTTTGTCATAGGTAAGTTGGTTGTAGATGTGTGGATTGATTTCTGGAGTTTCTATTCTGTTCCATTTGTTGACACATGTATTTTTGTGACAGTACCAGGCTATCTTGTTTATAAGTACCATGTAGTATGTGTTGAAACATGGTGTTGTGATACCTTGGGCTTTGTTTTTGTAGTATAATATTGCTTTAGCTATTCGGAGTGTCTTGTGTTTTCATATCACTTTTAGCATCATTTCTTCAAGATCTGAGAAGAATGTCTTCGGTATTTTGATAGGGATCACATTGAATCTGTTAATTGTTTTTGGCAGTATGGGTGTTTTGATTATATTGATCCTTCCATTCCATGAAAGTGGAAGAGTTTTCCATTTCTTAATGTCTTATTCTATTCCTTTCTTTAATGTTTTGTAATTTCTATCATAGAGGTCTTTGGCCTTCTTTTTAAAATTCATTCCAAAGTATTGAATTTTTTATAGCTACTGTGAATGGCATTGATTTTTAGAAGTTCTTTCTCAGCCACAGCATTGTGTGTATACAAAGGCTATGGATTTTTGTGTTAATTTTGTATCTTGCCACATTGCCAAACTCTTCTATGAGTTCCAGTATCTCTCAGTTGAGTCTTTATGTTGCCCTGTATGGAATTATGCCATCTGCAAGTAGGGATAGTTTGACTTTCTCCTTTCCAATTTGGATCCCTTTGATTTCTTTTTCTTGCCTACTGGCTCTGGCTAACACATTCAAAACTATATTGAATAGCAGTGGTGAGAGTGAGCATCCTTATCTGGTTCCAGATCCTAGAGGGAATGCTTCTTTTTCCCACTCAATAAGATGCTGGGTGTGGGTTTGTCATAAATTTTTTTGATTGTGTTGAAGAATGTTCCTTCTATACCCAATTTGCTTAAGGTTTTCATCATGAAAGGGTGTACTTTTATCAAATGCTTTCTCTGCATCTATTGAGATAATCATATGGTTTTTGTTCAGTTTAATATTGTGATGTATCACATGGATTGATTTGCAGATACTGAACTATTCCTGTATACCATGAATAAATCCCACTTGGTGTGGATGAATAATCTTTCTGATGTGTTGTTGGATTCAATTAGCTAGTATTTTGTTGAGGATTTTTGCTCATCTATGTTCATCAGGGATATTGGTGTATAGTTCTCTCTCTCTGTTGTATCTTTATCTGGTTTAGGAATTAAGGTGATGCTGGCTTCACAGAAGGAGTTTGGGAGGATTCCCTTCAATTGTTTTGGATAATGGGAAGAATTGGAATTAATTCTTCTTTAAATGGCTGGTAGAATTTGACAGTGAAGTCATCCAGTTCTGGGCTTCTCTTTGTTGGCAAGGGCTTTATTATTGATTCAATCTCCATCTTGGTTATTGGTCTGTTTAGGTTTTCTGTGTCTTAATGACTCAATTTTGGTGGATTTTACGTGTCCTAGAATCTATCCATTTCCTCTAGGTTTACAATTTTTTTGACATACAGTAATAATTACAGTAGTAATTTCTGATGATTGTTTTTATTTCTGTGGCATCCATTGTTACATTTCCCTTCTCTGATTTTATTTATTTGGGTCTTCTCCCTCTTTTTTTTTTATTGGTTAGTTGGGCCAATGGTATATCAACTCATTTTTTTCAAAAAAATCAGCCCTTCATTTCACTGAACTTTTGTATTTTTTGTTTCAATTTTGTTTATTTCTTCTCTAAATTTAATTATTTCTTTTCTCCTACTAATTTGGAGTTTGGTTTGTTGTTTTTCTAGGTCTTTGAGCAGCATTTAGATCATTTCTTTGGTATATTTCAATTTCTTCATGTTGGCACCAGTTGCTCTAAACTTTCTTCTTAATACTGCTTTTACTGTGTCCCTTAAGTTTTGATGATATATTGTCATTTTCATTCATTTCCAGAAACTTTTAGATTTTTGTTTTGATTTCACTATATCTCACTTTTCCTTCAGGAGCCTGTTGTTCAGTCTCCATGTGTTTCATGTGATCTAGAGATTCTTAAGTTGTTGATTTCGAGCTTCAATCCATTGTGGTTAGAGAAAATGTGTGATATGATTCTGCACCCCATGGGAGACCAGGAGAAGCACCTGGCTCCTGCCATCAGATCAGCGCGGTGCGCCGGCTGCAGTGCGCTGGCTGCGGCAGCCATTGGAGGGTGAACCAGCAGCAAAAGGAAGACCTTTCTCTCTGTCTCTCTCTCTCACTGTCCACTCTGCCTGTCAAAACAAAAAAAAATTTGCTGAAACTTGCTTTATGGCCTCACCTGTGGTCTATCCTAGAGAAAATTCCATACACTGATGAGAAGAATATGTATTCTGCAGCTATGGGGTGAAAAGTTCTGTAGATATCCATGAGGTTCATTTGGCCAAGAGTGTAGATTAGCTCTGTTGTTTCTTTGTTGATTTTCTGAGTAGATGATTTGTCCATTGCTGAATGTGGGGTGTTGCAGTCCCCTGTTAATATAGTTTTGGAGTCTGTGTCTCGCTTTGGATCCATTAACATTTCTTTTAAATAGCCAGGCACCCTGACATTGGGTACATACACATTTATTACAGTCTCATCTTCCTATTGAATTGATTGCTTAATCATTTTATCATGACCTTCTTTGTCTCTTTTAGCAGTTTTTGTGTTAAGTTCTATTTTGTCTGATGTAGCATGGCTACACCTGCCCTTTTATGCCTTCCATTAACATGGACTATCTTCTTTCATCCTTTCATTTTGAGTCTGTATGTATCTTTGTTGGTCAGATGTATTTCTTGTAGGCAGAAAATAGATGGATCTTGTTTTTTAAACCATTCAGCCAATCTATATCTTTGAACTGGAGAGTTGAGGCCATTTACATTCAAGGTGACTATTGATAAGTTACAACTGACCCTGCCATTTTTCCACAAATATTCCCATTTTTTACTTTGGATTTCTTTTGTACTTTTATTGGGGGATTTTCTGCCTTCACCTTCATTCAGAGGATGACCATGCTTCTATGTTTCTGAGTGTAGCACATCCTTAAGCATCTTTTGTAAGGCTGGATGAGTGTATGTTGGGAGGCAGGAAGCACCTCACAGTCTTGCATGGGTGCCCAGCCCCCTGCAAACCCTCCTAGCCAGATTCAAGGTCAGTGGGGAATACAGATTTTTCCCTCTGCTAGAATCTCTGGATCACATGGGTACAGAAGAGCCACTGCCTGAATGTTGCCTTCTCCTTACTGGCTACATCAGAGCTGCTGCCACCAGTACTTCTAGGATGATGGTGTCTTTCCCCATTCAGTTGCTGTGTGTGTGCCAAAGGCTTCCACAGCTGCTGCTATGATCAAAATGGCACCCACTCTCTCAGCTGGTTGCCGAGCATCAATGTTGTGAGGCTGGGGTGAGAGAAACGTGCCTCCATTTTTTACTGGGTCTGGGAGTACCCTCTCTATTTTTGGGCTTCAGGCTGAACTCGTGCCATGCTCTCCCTCCAGCTTTATCACCAGTGCCACAGATTGCTGCAGTTTGATCTCCGCTCAGTGCACATAGCTGGTGCTTTTTCTGGTCCATGTTCATGCTGTGCATCTGCACCTTTCACACAGGTCCATGGAGTTCCTCCTCCTGCAGAATTTTCTACTCTAGTTTTCTCTCGACCTCTCCATTCTTGGGCCTTTGGCCTCAGACAACAAGTTACATCATTGGTTCCCCTAGATGTCAGGCCTTCTGTCTGAAACTGAACTGCACCACCATGTTTCCGGGGTCTCCAGTTTGTGGACAGCACATTATGAGGCATCTCAGCCTCTGTAATAACAGAAGGCTCGCCGGTGCCGTGGCTCACTTGGCTAGTCCTCCGCTGGCACCCCGGGTTCTAGTCCTATTTGGGGTGCCTGATTCTGTCCTGGTTGCTCCTCTTCCAATCCAGCTCTCTGCTGTGGCCTGGGAAGGCAGTGGAGGATGGCCCAAGTCCTTGGGCCCTGCACCCGCATGGGAGACCAGGAGGAAGCACCTGGCTCCTGGCTCGGATTGGTGCAGCCATTTGAGGAGTGAACCAATGGAAGGAAGACATTTCTCTGTCTCTCTCTCTCACTGTCTAATTCTGCCTGTTTAAAAAAAAAAAAAAAAAAAAAAAAAAAAAAAAAAAAAAAAAAAAAAAAAAACAGAAGGCTCCCCTATAATAAGTCTCCCCCTTATGTGTATTTCTGTAAAAACCATCATTATGGTTTTTCTGGAGAATCTTGACTAATGCATACATTTACCATAGCAATGCCCATAACTTCTTTCATCTCTGATCTTCCATATGTGATTGTGTGTCTTATTTTGTGTGCTTTCTTTTTTTTCTTCTTCTTCAATAGGGACTGTAAAGATGAACTTGATTTTTTTCCAGAGATTATCTTTTTCTAAAAATTATTCATTTATTTATTTGAAAGGCACAGTCACAGAGAGGCAGAGGTGGCAGGGTGGGGGGTGTCTTCCATCCCCTGGTTCACTCCCCAAATTGTGCAATGGCTGGAGCTGGACCAATTCCAAGCCAGGAGCCTGAAGCTTCTTCCGGGTCTTCCACATGCGTGCAGGGGCCCAAGGACTTGGGCCACCTTCTACTGCTTTCCCAGGCCATAGCAGAGAGCTGGATTGGAAGTGGAGCAGCCAGGACTCAAACTGGCGCCTTACCCACTATGCCACAGTACTGGCCCCAGAAATTATCTTTATATTACAATCTTCTAAAATATTTTTCTAGGCAAAGAATTTGTAGTTGACACTTCTTTTTAACTCCTGTCATATTAAAGATAATATTCCACTGTATAAAACTCTCACTTTTGCCAATGAGATATCGGATGTCAGTATGTTATTTCTTTAAAGTAATTTCTCTTTTTCTCTAGCTGCTTTGATGTTTTCTCTTTATCTTTGATAGTTCATACATTTACTCTGTTTATCTTATTTAATATTCATTAGATTTGTTGAAAGTATAGATTGGTATCTTCCTTCAGTTTTAGAAAATTATCAGCATTTTTTTATAATATATCCTTGCCAGCACTGTGAATTGAATGTAGCTTGAATGTGCTCAAAGCTTTTTTTTTTTTTTTTTTTTTTTTTTTGACAGGCAGAGTGGACAGTGAGAGAGAGAGAGACAGAGAGAAAGGTCTTCCTTTTCCATTGGTTCATCCCTCAATGGCCGCTGCAGCCAGCATGCTGATCCAAACCAGGAGCCAGGTGCTTCTCCTGGTCTCCCATGCGGGTGCAGGGCCCAAGGACTTGGGCCATCCTCCACTGCATTCCCGGGGCCACAGCAGAGAGCTGGACTGGAAGAGGGGCAACCAGGACAGAATCCGGCACCCTGAATGGGACTAGAACCCGGAGTGCCGGTGCCACAGGCAGAGGATTAGCCTATTGAGCCACGGTGCCGGCCCCGAAGCTGTGTTTTGAAATTTATTCCAACTTTGAGCACTAAGAGGATAGAAACTTAAATTAACTTTGATGTTTAGAGGTGGGGCCTTCAGGCCCTGAGTAAAATTAGGTAAGATTGTCAGGGCAGAGCTCCCATGAGTTGATCCTTGTGGCTTTACTTTTTTTTTTTTTCCCAAAGAAACTTTTTATTAATGAGTACAAATTTCAAAAGAACAAATTTAGGAATATAGTGTTGTTTCAAAATTCTGTTAGCAAGAAAGCCACAATAAAACGTGGTCCCCAGACTTTGTACCTCAAGAATTAGGAGCCAGAATTAAAGCCCTTCCACTTATGAAGTAGCCTGCTCAGGTATTTCAATATAGTGATTAAAAAAACAACGACGATGTCACTTTTTATTTTCTTCTTTTTGAGCAGCAGGTTTTTGCTCTCTATTCATGCGACTTAATTTTCTTTCATGCTTTCCATAATTCTGCCTCCTTTTATTGCTTTCTTTATAATTTCTTCAATCAATGTTCCACGTTGGTAATTTTCTCTTCTGCCATATATAGTGAAGTGTTTAATTACAAATAATGTATGCATTAATTTTTGGAAATTCTTTTCATTGCACCAGAATCTACTTGTTTATTCCTTATAGATGTTTGTTCTCTCTATATATTCAAGCTAGTGGTTAATTTCTTTGAAAAAATAAGCAATTTTTTCTTTTAGCTTATGTTATTTTGCATTTGACTTTAGAATGCCCATTTAATTATTTTTTTAAGAGATGTATTTATTTATTTGAAAGTCAGAGTTACACAGAGAGAGGAGAGGCAGAGAGAGAGAGAGAGAAAGAGAGAGAGAGAGAGAGAGAGAGAGAGAGAGAGAGAGAGGTCTTCCATCCACTGGTTCACTACCCAATTGGCTGCAATGGCCAGAGCTGCCCTGATTAGAAGCCAGGAGCCAGGAGATTCTTCCAGCTCTCCCATGTGGATGCAGATCCCCAAGGACTTGGACCATCTTGTACTGCTTTCCCAGGCCATAGCAGAGAGCTGGATCAGAAGTGGAGCAGCCAGGACTTGAACCGGTGCCCATATGGGATACTGGCACTGCATGCGGCGGCTTTACCTGCTATGCCACAGCACCGGTCCCAAGAATGCCCATTTAATTCTTCATGCTTCCATGTTTCTATTAAACTTTCCTATTTGTTGATTCATTTCTATCATATTTTTTCCTTTAATTATTTGAATATAGTACTGGTTTATTCCACTATTTTTGTAGCTGGAGCTGTAGAGGGAGGTGGCAATAGTTCCACACAAAACACTGTAGACTCTGCTGCTCTTATAAAGAGTTTTAGCACTTTTTCTTAAATATGTACTTTTTGGTTTTTTGTTTGTTTGTTTGTTTGTTTTTGACAGGCAGAGTGGACAGTGAGAGAGAGAGAGACAGAAAGGTCTTCCTTTGCCGTTGGTTCACCCTCCAATGGCCGCCGCGGCTGGCACACAGCGGCCGGCGCACCGCACTGATCCAATGGCAGGAGCCAGGTACTTATCCTGGTCTCCCATGGGGTGCAGGGCCCAAGCACTTGGGCCATCCTCCACTGCACTCCCTGGCCATGGCAGAGAGCTGGCCTGGAAGAGGGGCAACCGGGACAGAATCCGGCGCCCCGACCGGGACTAGAACCTGGTGTGCTGGCGCCACTAGGTGGAGGATTAGCCTAGTGAGCCGTGGCACCGGCCAAATATGTACTTTTTGATTTATTGTTTGGCTTAGACTTATTAGCAAGAGTAATTACATGGCTATTTTAAATAATTTTGTCTAATTTTATACTTGATTTTAGGGATACAAATCCATGAAAGTTTCAGTTACAATATGGTTCTGAAACATGATCTTGAACTATAAAGTGAAATGATAAATTTATAGTCTCTAGTAGTTCTTGTGTCTAAAATATTTAATCTCTATGGTTTTTGTTGTTGCTGCTATTGATTTGCTTTTAGTCTTTGTTGGTTTCATCTGGTTTTTGCTCATGGTGTCTTGTAAGTTAATTATTTTTTCTTTTAAGTATTTTTTTTGTAGGAATTTTTGAGGCCTTAGTTGAAGAAAATTTCTTTGAAAGAAGATTCCTTTGCTTTGTCAGATGTCTGAAGACACCAAAAAACCTGATGATACTCAGAATTAAATCTTTGGCTTGGGGGTTTTATGGCTAATAAATGGATGGATTTGGGGTATAAATTTATGAACCAGCTGACTTGTGTGTTCAGTGGAGATTTTCCCTATTCTGGTAGGCACTAAGGTTTAGAAAAGTGTATTTTTATGAACTCGAGGATAGATGGGAAGAACAGTTTATATATAGTAAAAACTTACATTGAAGATGTACGTGTTTGGCTTTTCAATGTTATAGAGTGGATATCTTCTTTTAGGGATAAAAGTAGGAAGATTCTCTACCTTCTTGTTGTTGTTTCATATCTACTCTTCAGAGTCTTAGAAAACAAAGCTAAAGTTAAGCAAAAAACCTTAAGATAAAACAGACATTAGTGCTCCCTTGATTCTCTGAGCGAATTTTTCTTCTCTTCCCTCTCCTTTGCCCCCTCCCCCCTTCCCTTCCCTTCCCTTCTCTCTCCTGTCATTCCCTTCTTTTCCCTTTCTTTTGCTTTGCCAAGAATGTCTTCTCCTTCTGTGATACATCTAGAATGTGTTTAAGAAACTGTGTATGCATTTATATTTATATTTTCATTTATAATTAAGGACTTGTTATTTTAGTGTCAGGATGAACACAAGTCTCTAATTACCCTCTATAATATCTAGCACAATATCTCATATGGAATTTAAATTCAGGATTCATTTTTCAATAAATAAATTCCTTTTATTTCCTCTCCTTTTAGTGAGTCAAATATTCTTTTAAAAACAATGTGTTATGACTTAGATCCTGCCGTGTGATCTTACAACCCCTGCTTCTGTTTGTGAATTTCTTTGGTGATTTGTAATTCCTTCTTTCTCTTGCTCTGCTTGTTGGGAAATTCTTTTTGTGTTGAGCTAAAAAAAAAATCCTAGTAGAAAAGACATGATATCCATAAATAACTATACTGCCAAGCAATCTATAAATGCAACCAGTAAGATAAGAATGAAGTTTAGAAGCTAAAAAAGGCCCATACTGACTGTGATGATTAAGAGTAAGAGAAAGCGTGTAGCTTGCAATGGAAGGATGAATAGGACTTCAAAAGAAAGGAGAGAAACAGAAAGGTCAGGACAATGAGTGAAAGCAGCATGAGTTTTTTTTGTAGAAATTATTACTTTTGTTTGGAAAATTACAAATAGTGTAAAAAGTTTTGTATAGAATAAGTCAATCTTGTGAAGCACTTTGAAACTTTCCATTCTTTTTTGGTTTTGTGTGTAATAAAGAGGGCTGATTTAGGAACACTAATTATCTAATGGTGTATTTAGTATATAACATCATTAGGACTCTAAAATCAGGAAAATAATCATGTTGGACAACAGTTATAAAGTCTGGACTTGATATGATCAAGAGGTAAAGTGAGGCACTTAGAATGAGAATGGAAATAAAGGAATGGAATCAGAGCATACTGTAATGGAGGATAAGCTTTAAATACGAATAGATGTGGAAAAGGTAAAGAGAAAAGCAGGAGAATTTAATTAGAATTTCTAGGGAGAGTAAAAATGTGCCTGTTTCAGAACTAGAAAAATAAATTTTGAAGTGTTTTGAGGGGTTAGAAAATGAATTCAACTGGGGCTGGTGCTGTGGCACAGCGAGTATAAGCCGCCGCCTGCTGTGTCGGCATCCAATATGGGCTCTGGTTCGAGACCTGGCTGCTACACTTCCAAACCAGCTCTCTGCTATGGCCTGGGATAGCAATAGAAAATGGCCCAAGTCCTTGGGCCCCTGCACCTGAGTGGGAGACACAGAAGAAGCTCCTGGCTCCTGGCTTCAGATCGGCGCAGCTCCGGCCAGTGCGGTCATCTGGGGAGTGAACCATTGGATAGAAAGCCTCTCTTTCTCTCTCTCTCTTTCTCTCTGCCTCTCCTTCTCTCTCTGTGTAACTCTGACTTTCAAGTAAATAAATAAATCTTTAAAAAAAGAAAATGAATTCAACTTTTAAACTTATTGAGTTCAAGACATCAATGAGATGTCCATGTCTTCTGTAAATGGGCATATGGAGCTGGAATCCATAAGAGAAGTAAGACTAAGGGGAGACACATGAGAATCATCTAAATGAGCTTGATAGATGATGTCAGAGATCATTGAGACAAAAAAAAAAATGTACATTGTAACACTCTGCTCATTTGTGTCTGGGAATTCTGAAAAACAAAAATATCTGCAGGGAATTCCTGGACACCGTATTGGTCAGTTGGAAACCTTTGATGTAGGAAATCCTGCCGGTGAGTATCTGAAAGCGAATAGTATATTAAGGATTTACAAGATCATTGGACTTTCATCTTGTGGCCTCTATCAGATTTGTTCAATGTAGTCTCCTGTTGCCATAATTGGTTTCCCAAGGACTTGTTATATCGAAACGCATACTTTTTATTGTTTTTTTTTTTTTTTTAATTCAAGATTCCACATCCCTTCTGGGCTCTCTTGCCTTGAAGATCTGTTTAAAGAACTACAACTTCAGGAACTTCTACTCTTTCCCTTAAAGCACAGACAGAGCACTCAGATGCATGATTATTTTTTCAGGTTCTTTTTCTGACTTCACTTAGCCTTTCATAGTGGGAATTGCAAATCAAAGAGATGGCAACTCCATTGCAAAACTCCTCAATGAGGAGAGGGAAAGGCAGATTAGTAAGAAAGAGGAAAACTGTCCTAATACTTTCATTCCTCTTACCAAGGGACCTAATTTTCCCGGCATATAATCTAATTTTATGGATTCATTTTGTTTTTTGTTTTGAGTCCCTGATTGAAAATACATTAGAGATAGTGAGAGAAAGTTAGAGGGATAAGGAGAATGTGAGACAGATAATTCACCTGTATAATTATGTATTGGGGAAATAACAGTGTAGATATGGGGTGCTGGTCGATGCTATGAGTAAGTAGTTGACAAAGTTGGCTTCCCATCAGAATAATTTGCATAGCTCTTTAAACAAGGATCACAGAGAGTCACCTCTGGAAAGTCTAACCCAATAGGCTTATATATACTTAAGCCATATACAGAATAAACCAATCAATCTAACATACAAAAGCATCTCATAGTGAATTTGAGGGGCTGGATGCCTGCCAACTTCAGTAACATCTTTGTTGAATTGGATGGAGGTACACCCTCTTTCTTCCTCAGGGAGATGAGACCTTGTACCAAGAGACAGGGCTTGGTGAAATTCATGTTTGTTTTTATTGAAAAGTCAGAGTTACAGAGAGAGAGGGAGGGACAGAGAGATCTTCCATCAGCTGGTTCACTCCCCAAATGGCTACAATGGCTCCAGGAGCCTGGAGTTTCTTCTGAGTCCATGGGTGCAGGGTCCCAAACTCTTGGGTCATCTTCCACTGCATTCTAGATACATTAGCAGGGAGTTAGGTCAGAAGTGGAGCAGCTGAGACTCATACTGTCACCAATATGGGATGCCAGTATCATAAGAAGCAGCTTAACATGCTAGGATACTATGCTGGCCCCAGTAGAGTAGTTTTGAATGGATTTCAAGCCCCATCCATCTCCTTCTTTATTGAGTACCTTTGTACAGTACACCTGTTGTATGTCAGCCCACTTCATGGGCAAAGAGGTGTTGTTTTTCTTCCCTGGGATCACCAAATTTTAAAAGATTTTGAGCTTGAACTTATTCTATGACTTCCCAAATAAAAGCACAGCACAGGTGCTAAATTCCCGTTAGCCAAGGAATATATCTGTTTCTGTGTCAATGTGTACTGTTTTCCCAAATCTGTCTTCATCTCTTCATACAGATTGTCTCCTCTCATTCAGTACTTTGAAAACTCCAATTATTTGTCCATAGTTCATGGTCTCCTCAGATACCACCTGGGGATGCTGTCTCAATCCTGCCAGCTACTTATTCAGAGATTAACCTCTCTTAAGAGATAAAGAGCAGTTCATTGGCCTTATTGAAATGGACTTGCAAAGCCAACTTATCATATTTTGTTTAATTTGTTGGGCAGCATCAATGGGCTCACAACATTATATTTTCTCACTACTTTGTCAAGTGCTTGCAAGCCCAGCAGGAATTGTGCTGTAGGTGATTTACTAACACTGCTAGGATAAAATGAAAGGAGAATAGGCGCTGTTGCCAGCATCAGCCAGCGATACACTGCTGAGCCTGAAAAAGATAAAGGTGCTGTGTGCCTCAGCCTGGTAGATAAGTTGCTGAGTTATGGAACACCTTTAGGGGAATATTACAAAAAGGATTACTTCAAAAAGTTCATGGAGAAACTGAGTAAAAAGTTAAGTTTAATTATGGTGCAAAAGTTTTAAAAATCAATACTTTTTTCATAATGCACATTTTCCATGAACTAATTGAAGACACATCATATCTGCAAGTAAATGCTAATGCTTATGTTTGTTTTTAATGTTTTTAAACAAGCCTGCATTATCTATGAGAGTATATAGGGAGCATGGAGGCCTGTAAAATGATGTTTGGGATGAAAATAAGTATTACTTAAGTGTTTCCAGAACTCTCCATATTTTTTCTTTCAATGAAGCCTGAAACTCTACCTAATTGTTGATTCCTGGATTGTAATTATCCCTAGATAATTTTTCATGTGAGAAAACTAGTGAAGTAGCCCAGGGCTACATAACAACTTGTTCACAAAGCTCATGCAGAACTCTGAACTTCTGTTTTTATGCAGCAATATAAAATGCAGTGGCATTTGTGTTAACCCTTGATCTTAACAACCCAACAATTTCAGGAGAGACCATACAGTAAGTTCTTAACAGTTCAACATGACCAAGATATAAGCTTCAAGATAAAAGAAACTACAGAAAGATAGAAAGAGCCAGGGCAACATATTCCTTAGATGCTAAGAAACAGAAACAGTATGGGAAGAAATGTAAAGGAAAGAGAAGCTAAAAGTGATGCCTTGGAGTAACAGGGATTTTTTGGCCTACCTGATTTACAACATTGACTTGAGCCAAGCTAACTTTGTGAAATATAATGATTTTTTGTTTGTTTAACTACCTACTCCCCAAGACCAGTGCATTATCACTGCGTTTATTATCTGTGAAGCTCTGTGTTACCAGTTCACTTTATTCCTATCCCTTTTATTGTGAGCAAGACAAACTATTGTGCTATCATCCAAGGAGGCAGCACCATCTGTGACAGTGTTCTGCTCCCATGAGTAGGATATTGCTGCACTTTTAAAAGAATTTTAAATCAGACGAGACACATCACTCATCACAGAGAGGAATTCTTTACTTCTTCAAGTCCCCACCACCTTTTCCAGGTGTTGCTGCAATCTCCACACAGCTGAAGGAAGTCAGGCATGAAATAATTTTCTATTCAGTTTAGTGGCTAACAGACAGCTTCAGCAGCTGCATTCAGCATATTAGCCCTGTGCTGAAAGATGTGATCATATTTAATACAGTAAAATACTATTTGGTGTATAACCTTAATGTATAGCAAAAGTATCCTTGACCATCTTTTTCTCTTCATTATCACAAAATATATTGGGAAGGGATGTGTCTTAATGGTGCTTTTCTGGGCTTTGCTTACATAAAATGAGTAGCTCATTGCTCTTTGGAGTTCCAAGCAAGATTTAAATTGAAGAACTTCCTCTAAATTTGGAAAATACCTCAGCTGTCCCCTAATCCAGCTGTTCTTATTTGTCAGTTAAGGAAATCAGGCCAGAAAAATTGAGAACCCCAGGAACTCAGCTTGTTAATGCAGTCACTCCTTCTAATTTTTCCTTCTTTCTTCCCTCTGCCTTTACTTTCATCTCTTCCCTCTTCCTTTCCTGTGTTTCTGCCTAAAGCCACAAGATTGTTTTTTGTCTCTCTTTCAATTATATACTTGTAAAAATATTTTTCTTCAATATAAGAATCTTTCTCTTGTGAGACACACAGTGAGCGTTTTCCTAATAGATGTAACAACCTTTTCCTGGAAAGAGCAGTGCATAGTATCTCATTGTTTCTTACTTTATAATTATTATGTTTTCTAATCTCAATAATCCTAACCTTCAAGATTCTCAGTACATCCTAGCTCTTTTTCATTTCTATTAATTTGCTGGGTAAAGAAACACTCTTATCTAAAATCACATTAAAAATTCAACCTTCATCTCATTGGATTAAGGATTAAAAACTTCAGTAAATATCATAATAATTATTACTTTGATGAAAACATGAAATATCTTAAAATTATGGACAGTTATTTTCCAGGGATATCTCATTTTACTATCTCATGTGATTTATACAACTCCCACAGTAATATAGAAAATATGTCATTATCTTAATTTTTATAAATGAGAAGACAGATTTTTAAGATGTTGCATGTCCTGGTCAAAGTCCCATGGCTCAGTATCACTGCCAACACTGAAAGATTCTCTAATACTCAGCTCAGTGTTCTTTATAACAAACCACTTCCACTCATGACAGTAGTTACAATTGATTTTTTTTTAAGTAAGGACCTGAGTCAGAATGACTGGGATGGGGGCCAGTTGTGGGGAGGGTGATACTTGGGAAAGCATAGAAGAGGGGACAGGAGAAGGCCGGATTGTTACATTTACCTGTAGGTCCATACAAAGGTAGTACCTGGTTCATACAATAGGCTTCTCTCATCATTAAGAAACTGTTTACTGGCCGGTGCCATGGCTCAGTAGGCTAATCCTCCACCTTGCGGCGCCGGCACACCGGGTTCTAGTCCCGGTCGGGGCGCCGAATTCTGTCCCGGTTGCCCCTCTTCCAGTCCAGCTCTCTGCTGTGGCCAGGGAGTGCAGTGGAGGATGGCCCAAGTGCTTGGGCCCTGCACCCCATGGGAAACCAGGATAAGTACCTGGCTCCTGCCATCGGATCAGTGCAGTGCGCCGGCCGCAGCGCGCTGGCCGCGGCGGCCATTGGAGGGTGAACCAACGGCAAAAGGAAGACCTTTCTCTCTGTCTCTCTCTCTCACTATCCACTCTGCCTGTCAAAAAAACAAACAAAAAAAAAAAAAAAAAAGAAAAGAAACTGTATACTGAAACAGAAAGTCGTGTTTGGAGCAAGCACAGAGAGAACTCAGAAACGTGGGAAAGACTAAGAAGTAGGGGGCTATGCCAAACACAGAGAAAGTGATCTGATGGGGAAAATGGTAACTGGAACAAATAAAATCTTACAGTGAAACTGGGGGATTGGATGTTTTTGCTTTTCTGTCCTCAAATAAACATTGTATACAAACAAATTTCCCTTGTGTTTGTGTGTTTCCAGAATTTGTTATCTGTTTTGCATATCCTAAATGCATCCATGAAGTTCTTTCAAAGGTGCAATATGATCAGTTCCTTGATACTCTTGTTTACTGAATTCTCAGATTTTCTTCATTCTAGGGTTCTGAACTAGTATAGAGAACAAGATCCACTAATTTGGGTGTTAAGTGTTTAGTTCATTTTTGCATTGGTATCTTAAAGGCTAATGCTTAAATTCTGCCCCCACTCAAGTAATTGTATATCACACCACTGTTTAAGTTACCAATGATATTTCAGTTCACTTATAGAGACCATTTTACAAAGTAGTATATAGTATACGGCTTGAGCTTGTGCTGTCTCATGAGCTACTACCATAATTTATATGAGAAAATTTTATTAAATGCTTCAAAAAGGTGCTGTTTCCTCCTAAGGCAATTATAATGGGAAACTGGAAAAAATGCCAAACACTGATCTCATTTTTGGAACCCTTTTTGCACATGTGCACACACACACATACACATACAATATAGGATATGGACATATATGTTTATATATATATGTGTGTATATATATATATATATATATATATATATATATGGGGTGGGAAAGACTTATTAGAAAGGCAAAGCATCAGAGAGAGAGGGAGAAAGATAGGAAAAAGAGATCTTCTATCTGTTGGGTCACTCCCTAAGTGGCCACAACAACTAGGGCTGTGCTAGGCTGAAGCCAGGATCCAGGATCCAGAAACTTCATTCAGATATCCCATATGGGTGGCATGGGCCCAAGAACTTGGGCACCTTCACTGCCTTCACTGGCATATCAACAGGGAGTTGGATCAGAAATGGAAAACTAGAACTGGCACCCTGATATGGGATGCCAGTGTCACAGGTGGTGGCTTAACCCACTGCACCACAACTCTGGTCCTTCTTTTTGAATATTTTGCTTTTTTTTTTAATATTTATTTTGAAAGTCAGAGTTGGAGAGAGAGAGAGAGAATCTTCCTTCTACTGGTTCATTCCCCAAATGGCTGCAACTGCCAGGGCTGGGCCAGACCAAAGCCAGGAGCTAGGAGCTTCTTCTGTGTCTCTCACATGGGTGGCAGAGGACCGTGCACTCGGGCCATCATCTGTCATCATTCCCAGGCCATACAAAAGGAGCTGGATTGGAAGTGGAGCAGCCAGGACATGAACCTGTGCCCATACTGGATGCCTGCTCCACAGGCAGTCACTTTAACCACCGTACCACAAAACCAACTCCCCTTTTTGTATATTTTTTAAAATTTACTATCGTGGTTTATTTTGACTTGAACTTCATGTAACGGCCCCTCCCTCTCAAATACTTGCTGGTGAGTATTGCATATAATGAGATGATGATCAAAGAAATAGAAAATGGAGGAAATCCTCCCAAGAACTCCAGTGACTCTACTGATCCTTGCTCATCATCTTTGATGTAATTCAGGTGACAACATTTCTGTTCTAAACCTTTCTAAACCTTTCTGTTAATTTACAGTGTAGCTTGACAAAGGTGTTTTTTTTTTTTTTTCACCTCACCCCGGTTAGAATGGCTCACATTCAGAAATCTACCAACAACAGATGCTGGCGAGGATGTGGGGAAAAAGGGACACTAACCCACTGTTGGTGGGAATGCAAACTGGTCAAGCCACTATGGAAGTCAGTCTGGAGATTCCTCAGAAACCTGAATATAACCCTACCTTTTGACCCAGCCATCCCACTCCTTGGAATTTACCCAAAGGAGTTTAAATTGACAAACAAAAAAGCGGTCTACACCCTAATGTTTATTGCAGCACAATTCACAATAGCCAAGACCTGGAACCAACCTAAATGCCCATCAACGGTAGACTGGATAAAGAAATTATGGGATATGTATTCTTTAGAATACTATACTGCAGTAAGAAACAACGAAACCCAGTCATTTGCAACAAAATGGAGGAATCTGGAACACATCATGCTGAGTGAAATAAGCCAGTCCCAGAGGGACAAATACCATATGTTCTCCCTGATCGGTGACAACTGACTGAACACCAAAAAGGAAACCTGTTGAAGTGAAATGGACACTATGAGAAACGGTGACTTGATCAGCATAGCCCTGACTGTTAATGAACAACTTAATACATTATCCCTCTTAGTATTTTTTTTTGTCTGTTCTACTTAATACGACAGGTTTAATTCTGTAATTATCACACAGTTATTCTTAAGTGTTGAAAATTAACTGAAATGTGATCCCTGTTAAACATAAGAGTGGGAATAAGAGAGGGAAGAGATGTATAATTTGGGACATGCTCAAGCTGACTTGCCCCAATTGGTAGAGTTAGAAACATACCAGGGGATTCCAATTCAAGCCCATCAGGGTGGCATGTACCAATGCCATCTCACTATTCCAAGTGATCAATTTCAGTTCACAATTGATCATAATGAAAGGACTAAGAGTCAAAGGGAGCACATAAACAAGTCTAGTACCTGCTAATACTAACCGATAGAATAAATAAAGGGGAGAGTAATCCAACATGGGAAGTGAGATACTCAGCAGACTCATAGAATGGCCTCAGAATCAGCCCTAAAGGCACTCGGATCTGGCTGAAAAGCCCATGAGAGTATTTCAGGCATGGAAAGCCAAGACACTCTGGCAAAAAGATCTCTGTGAGTGAGATCCCAGTGGAAAGAACAGGTCTTCAAAGTAGGAGGTACCTTTCTCTGAAGGGAGGAGAGAACCTCCACTTTGACTATGACCTTGTCTAAACAAGATAAGAGTCGGAGAACTCAAGGGGCTTCCATAGCCTTGGAAACTCATGACTGGTGCATAGGGAGATTACTGATGCCATAAACAGGAGTGTCAATTTGTAAAGTCAACAACAGGAGTCACTGTGCACTTACTCCTCATGTAGGATCTCTGTCCTTAATGTGCTGTACATTGAGGCTTAATGCTATAATGAGTACTCAAACAGTATATTTCACTTTGTGTTTCTATGGGGGTGCAAACGGTTGAAATCTTTACTTAATGTATACTAAACTGATCTTCTGTAAAAAAAAAAAAAAAAAAAAAAAAAGAAAGAAATTATCAATTCCCAACTTGACTCTCACTGGGATTAAACATGACAATAGGTCTGATCTGATTTCATCATCATTTAAAAAAATCATCTATTATTTTTCACTTTATGTTTCTGGGTGGGAGCAAACTGTTGAAATCCTTACTTAATGTATACTAAGCTGATCTTCTGTATATTAAGATAATCGAAAATGAATCTTGATGTGAATGGAAGGGGAGAGGGAGTGGGAAAGGGGAGGGTTGTGGGTGGGAGGGACGGTATGGGGGGGAAGCCATTGTAATCCATAAGTCGCACTTTGGAAATTTATATTCATTAAATAAAAGATAAAAAAAATTAAAAAAAAAATTACTGTGTAGCTTGACAAAGGTGTTTTTTTTTTTTTTTTTTTTTAGATTTGTTTATTTGAAAGGCAGAGTTATACAGACAGGAGCAGAGAGAGAAATATTCCATCCATTGGTTCATCCTTCAAATGGCCACAGGGGCCCAAGTACTAGGCCATCTTCCACTGCCTTCCCAGTCACATAAGCAAGGAACTGAATTGGAAGTGGAACAGCCGGGACTCAAACCTGCACTCATACAGAAATGCTGATGTTGCAGACAGTGGCTTAACATGCTGTGCCACAGTACTGACTCTGACACAAGTGTCTTAACTACCCAGTTTCTTCATTTAAAAGATTGGATTAAATGATGCTCCAGTTTTCTATCAGCCCCCTCAATCTCTGTTTCTGCAGTCCACATAATGCCAAATCCAGTGTTAGGTTCTTTCAAGGAAGGTATGATCTACTTCTTTGAAAGATCATCTAGACTCATTGATTTGATATAATCCTGTCTATGCCCTGGAAATGCTATCATGGTCAGATCATTTTATAATGTGCAAATGCAGAGTGAACTAATGAGTTTTCAAAATATAAAACAACTTAAATTATAGTTACTTGTTAATTTTTGAGCAGAATGGACATTTGCAGACTTTTATTCCAGTGAGCAGAATTAAATCTCCAAATAAATGACTTATTGTATTATTTATATCCGTTGGGGCTGCAGAAAAGAGCAGTGCTGGGCTACAGGCTTTGGATGAAATGAGTTGGTGGTGTAGGGGTGGGGAGTTGTGCTAAGCAGGGGCAGGGGTCAGAGAACAAAATGAATGAGAATAGAGAGACACAGAGATCTTCCATCTCCTGGTTCACTCCTCATATGACTGCAACCACAGCATTATGAGCATTCAAAAAAATTATTGAAATGACACACCCATTTTAAAACAATCATGGATTAATTTATTCACATAAACATAAAAGATTGCAAAAAACAATTTCTGTGAAAGTTTATAGATGTTTTGGCCTAAACATAGTTGAGAATGAACATCAGAATATGAAATACAACTTAGATATCAACAAGAGCCATCATAACTAAGGAAGATGCAAAACAAGTAGCCCAGTTTGTCTTCACAGTCTATGAGATGTCTTATGTCCTTTCTAAGATTTTGGCAGAATTTCAAGGTCTTGCATTTTGCTAAGCATTTCCGGACACTCCATCTTTCCTCTAGCCAACCTTGAACAATGTAAATTTCCCTTTTTGGGTAAATCACTTTTATATACTTTGTGTTGGCCCCCTAATTTGAACTCAGTCTTTTCATGTGATTATCCATTCATACCACTCTAGGAAATTTATGTGACTGTACAAAATATTTAGGGTAATGCAGGGTATTCAGGGAACAAAACAATCTGTAATTGAGTTTTGCACACTCCTATTGCAGTGCTTTTGGGTTAAACCACCATTTAGAACTATTCATGTCTTCTTAAATGTAGATTAAGCCCTCTCACTTTAAAGCAAGATCTCCCTCTTCAATCTCCCTACTCAACGCCCTCTTCCTTTAAATAGTTCCATTGAGGATGTGTTCTGCCTGTCACAAGGATGCAGAAGCCTCACACTATGTTTAGAGAAGTTGATCAATAAACGTATTAGCTGAGTAAACAAAATATCTCAGACTATTGAGTTGGATAAATTGTTCTCAAGTTTACTTCTTGTAATTTCTACTGTTGCATGTTGTTACCAGACCATGAAACTATTAGAATGTGTGTAGTTTGAATGTTTTCCTTCCAATCACATGACATTTCTACCTAGATATAAATTTGAAGATGGAGACTTCAATACTGAAATGAAGCCCTAAACACAAGGTTCAAAGAAGATAAACATTACATTTACAGAGAACATGGCAGTAATTTAAAAGCACATGTTTCAATCAAATAAATACATTTGCCAAATTGTTAAATTTCCTTTGAATCATTTAACCCTTTGCAGGAAAACCATATGTCATGGATCCACTGACAATAGAAATAAATATATAAAAATATCTGTATTATTGACTAAATTGTTATTTGATTCTTTAAAATGTGGTTTATGGTATTTCAGGTTAATTTACTCAGGGAATCAAGAATAATACCATATGGACACCTTGCTGGATAGAACAGAAAGGCTTTCTTATTTCTTAATGCACCTAGATAAACACTACACTGGGTTACAAGTTATTTTACATTTTGAAATCCAAATTTCCAGAATTATTGAGAGATCTCAGACTGCTGTGCTGATTAAATGGGAGATCTGAACATTAGCATTTTTTTTTTCTAAATTCCTAGGGCACTGCTCTACAAAGAAGAAAAGTTTTACAAATAATAAAACCAAGGGCATTAGGTGAGAATCTTCACCAAAAAAGTAGTGATGCTGAGTCACAAATCTGGGCCAGAAGGAGTGAGTGAAAACCAGCAGATTGAAATCACAGAGGGTAAATGGTCAAAGAAAGGCGAAAGAAAGGAAGACCTTTCTCTCTGTCTCTCTCTCTCACTGTCCACTCTGCCTGTCAAAAATAAATAAATAAATAAATAAATAAATAAATAAATAAAAGAAAAAAAAAAGAAAGAAAGGCGAAAGGAGGGAACGAAAGGTAGAGGTTGGAGAAAGAGGGGTTATGGAGGAAATGGGCTTATGATTCTGAGTGAGAACATGATTACCATGTAAGTGTTAATAGCAATCCCTCCTCCAAAGTACTTTGGAGTGCCTATCCACATAGATTTCTCTTCTTTTTACATCATTCTCCCCAAACCTCCCTTTGTGTTTTTCTTACCCTACTCACTTTCTTAGGGGAGTTTTCCAAACTAGACTGAGTCTTTGGAAACTAGGAACGAATTTATAGAAGTGAGTGAGTTTGAGGGAAAGGTAAAATTCAGGGAAAAGCTTGACCTATAATACTAAAGAACTAAAAAAAGAAGGAAGAGAGAATTTTAACAACTTGAGTGGAGAAGAAGATTTTATTTATTGTGAGGCTTTATTTTGTTTTCTGTTTTGCTTTTTTTTTTTTCTTAGCAATTTTAAACATAGGCTTGTTGGAGTTCCTACTTGCAGAATATGACTAAAGCAGACTAGGGAGTACTAGGAGTTTCAGTAAGTGCTGTCCGTGGATTAAATTTTACACCATCCTTTTGTCCTCAGGAAATTTTAGCAAATTTTTTAAAATGACGTTATTGAATTATGTGTCTTGGTCCAAGAAAAGGCATGGCCACAAGGTTTTGGCTGTATTCAAATTGTATGCCTAATGTCAGCTCTGATACATGGAATGTAGTTGGATTTGGTTCCATTGGAAAACCAAGAAGGAGTGCACAATCATGAAGAACTTCTTTATTTGGACTATGAAATGAGTGTAAAAATAGACAAAAGATTTAGGCTACTATAATTTTACTTGTGAAGACCATGAGCCTTAATATAAAAAGAATTTAAAAATAGAGCATCTGGATTGCTTATGTCTTTTGACACATCTGGAGTAACTAGTGCCCTTTATCCCTGGTGTCAACACCTGAAATCTTAATGTTTCCAGGAAGACTTTAAGAAATATGAGTGGCATAGCCTATGTTCTCCCTGGAATTGGAACAAGATATTCATATGCCAGAGGAAGAACAAAGTTAATTATAGTAATTAATATGACTAGTGATGAGGTTTTGTATTTTAGCAGGTGCTCTTTAAATTTGCTTATATATCATGATTATTCATCTCCTTCATTTCAAAATTATCATCACTGAGTCATTTATAAATAATAGGAATTTACTTTTTACAGTTCCAGAGGCTGGGAAGTCTAAGGGTTTCTAAACTAGTGCATTCTTGCTATTTTCTCACATGGAAAAAGGGGTTGGGGGAGGCAAAACAGGCTCCCTTAAACACTGTTGTAAGAGCGTTTTTCCCATTCCCACTCCATTCCCATGAAGGCACAGCCTTCATGACCCACTATCACCACCTAATGGTTCTATCTCTTTATACTATTGCATAGGGAATACATTTTAACATGAATTTGGAAGAACACATATATTCAAACCATCATAACTACCAATCTTGGAGCTGTTGCCAAAGTGCACTAAATTTACATAAATCAATTTCCATCCCACATAATGGATGCTGCGTTTGCTACATAATTTTCCCCCACCTTTCTTTGCCTCCTTCTTGTCATTTTTACCATTGCTATTGAACATTCAAATACGCATTGAATGCTATTTTCATGTCACATTTGTTTTGACAAATATTTAAGGATTCTGTCTCCGTTGTTGCCTGTACAATAAAGAGCTATTACTTTTGCTTTAATATCCTACAGACCACTGCCCATTAGAAAGGCCATCTTTTCATGGGTTCCATCAATTAAGTTGGTACAAGCCTAGCAAAAAGGTGACTTGAGAACCTATTCAAAATACTTTAATCTTTTATCCCAAAGAGAAAATATAATTCCACCTTTCAGTTTTTAAGTTTCTTCATGACTGTTTCCTGGCTATCTCTCTAAGCTAGCCTTCTTTGTCAGAAGGGACTCAATTTCCATCCTTTCATCCTGTTCTTGGGACTTCTCATGTTCTCCCTTGCCTAGGTTTTTCTCTGCAAACCTCCACATTAGCTCTCTTGTTTTTGGTACCTCCTGTCCATCTTTAAGGTTTAAAGGAAACTTATCTCTCTGATAAGCTTTTCCAAATACCTGGGTTTGGACTAGGTATCCATAATGTGTGTTACCATATCATCTAGTATGTCTTTCATTATACATAAATGTTATGACACTTCATTGTAATTGTTGCCAATTGTTTGCCTCCCTATAGACTGTAAAAATCTACAATCATGTTCATTTCATTCATGACTGTATTCCAGTATCCTTGAGTAGTTCTTGGCTTCTAACATATGAACAAATGCAGTTTGACATCTGAAACAATGGAAGCTGAATGCTTTTTTTTTTTTTTTTTGAGTAGGAAAAAAAAAACAGTAAAACTAAAAAACTAAAGTGTTGAATGAAACTATAGTATATAAAAAATCCAGTTTTTTAGTGGTTAAGACACCCATGTCCCACATCAAAAGAATTCCTGGCTCTCCTGATGCTGGCTTGCTACCAATGCAACTCTCTGGAAAGCAGCAATAATGGCTCAAATCATTGGATTGTTGCCACCCCCATGAAAGGCCCAGATTGAGTTCCTGGATTCTGACTTCAGCTTAGCCAAGTTCTGGCTATTTGGGGGTATTCAGAGACTGAACCAGTGGGTGGTCAATCTCTCTCTCTCTCTCTCTCTCTCTCTCTCTCCCTATCTCTTTCTCTCTGTTTCTACACCTTACAAATAATTTTTATTTTTTAATCAAGTTTCAAACATTGTGTCTTAGTAGGAAGTATAGTCATGAGCAAAGTCCTACAATGAGGAAGAATGGGTCAGGATGTCTGCTACTCTTCCCCAGAACAAAATAGACCTTACAGTTCCAGGTAGGCTGGGTTACTGTCACACTCTGACTACAAATTCAAGCTTCATTGATTTGTTTATTTTGCTTTTACAGTTTTTTGTTCTTTAGTTACTTTAATTTAACTGAATTCTAGTTTCAAAACCTTATCAATTTTAGTTTTTATTGAAAGTCTCCTTTGACATAATTATCTTCTACCTCCCAGCCTTAAATTGCTGTCTAACTACTGATTTTATTATTGATGCTATTATTATCTGAAATTTGATCCTAAATTCCTCCAGGAAAAAAATAGTGTCTTGTTTATTTTTGGGTCCTCTCTCAAATTATCATGAGTGGTGTCTGGTACAAATCAATAAGCAAATAGTCTACTCAAACTGGTCAGTTTTTCTAGCATACAGCATCCCATTTGTCAGTAGGAATAGATATTTTACAAACAAAAAAATTCATTGATAAGGAGAAAACTTTTTTAAAATACCAATTATTTTCATATTAATTATTTGATGTGTTGATTTATTCTCTGAATTATTCCACCAGAATGTGCTATGGGTGAAAGTGTAGAAAAGCCAAAAGTATCTGAGACTCTAATTCAAATTTTTAGTTTAGATTGTGTAAGTTTTCTGACCATAAACAAGTCATATGACTATCCTGTGCTTCTGTTCTCTCATATATAAAATAAAAGGCTTGGATCAGAGAATTTCGGTGTTGCCACTAACTAGAGCAATTCTGTTACTCTTTCTGTGCTGTGCTAAGAGAAATTTTCACACCTTCTAGCAACACATACAGCAATTTTCTACCAAGAAACTCAATGTTTATCCCTGAATACTTTTTTTTTAAAAAAAGGTCCATTAACTATAGAATACTTTCACTCAAATTGTTCGATGTGTTAAATGGGTATATTTATTATATCTCACAGATAATGGTAAATAATGGATGTGGGAAACATTGAGTGATATAAAAAACCACCATCAAAACAATGTATATATAAAAAAATCAGTCATGAAAACTCTAACATTATAGTGTATCTGTAATTTGAATTGAATTTTACTGTGCTGCTCTTATGAGTTCTACAAGAACATGCTGTGCTTAGCTAACCCCTGGGCACATATTCATAACAATTTAAAATGCAGGAGTTTTCAAGTGCCCCTTTCCAAAGTGGTTTGAAGGAAAAACTTACAGGAAGACAAGTCATAGCTAAATGCATCCTTGAAGATTAATTATCACTCAGATCTTTTCAGCTTTCAAATATACCATTGTATTAAGCATAAATTAACTACCTCAAGACTGCATAATGGACACTGGGAAGAGGACTTTCACCTTTATGTCTTTGGTTTGAATCTATCCCCAGCTGAAGATTGACTGAAAGTCATTATCCTTTGTCAACTGTTCAGTGACTTATGAAGTGAATTATTGGTCCTAGTTAAGTTCCTAGCATAGCAAAAAATGCCTTCACAATTGATGATCATCGGGAGCTGCTGGAACTTGAGAGAGGTTCAGAGTTTGAATTGATCTGGGAAATTGAATCAGCATCTCTCTCTGGTCCACCTTGCAAATGTTGAGGCTTAGTTTTGCCCTTCTCTAGAAGAGAACTGTTAAGTCTCTAGGTTTTCCGATTGAACATCTTTCATTAGCATAAAATGAAAGAGACAGTACGTGGCTTTTTGTCTAGCTAGCAGAGCGTGATTATCCCCAATTTCTTTTTTCACAGAGAGATATCTGGTCGTTTTGCCATCTCCAAGAAATGCTTTTTATGTCCTTTTTTGTTAATTTTAAATTTCACAGAGTGCAGAAAAGCATTTCTAACCTTTTCCATCACTATGTCTCTATAGGAGCAAGAGTATATTGATATGAGATTGTTATTTATAAAAGTATATTTATTGAATAGGCAGAGATACCAAGAGACAGAAAAAGATCTCCCATCTGCTGGTTCACTCCTCAATGTCTGCAATAGCTGGTGCTAGGACAGGCCAAAGCCAGGAGCTAAGAACTCAGTGCATGTCTCCCACATGGGTGGTAAGGGACCCAATTATTTGCAATATCATCTCTTCCATCTAAGGTACACATTAGCAGGAGCTAGAATCAGGACACAAAGCTAAGACTTGAGCCCAGTCACTCCAGGGTGGGATATGGGTGTCCTAATCATTGAACCAAACACCTCTATGGAAATAATGTGGTATAGCAGAAAGTATTCTTATCCCATCAAAGAATTTGTTGCCTGAGAATTTAGTTCCTGCTCCACATCTGTCAAACAGTGAACAGAGTTCAAGGCCTCAGTTTCTCCACATTTAAAATAAAATACTAGATTTCCCAAAGCCTTTTTGAGTTAATTGGATTCTAGGACTGACAAGTTTTTCATTGCCCAAAGGCCATCTGCAGTCTTGGGACTGTCTAGAAACCAGGTTTCTCTGCTATAAAGACTTCATTAGTTTAATGTGTGACTGATAAACAGAAGTTAGCTTAATTTGGAAGTCACAAGTGGGGGAACATACAAAATTTCACACTCAATAACTAGCTTCAGTTACTAACAGTGACGGTAGAGAATAAGCAAATAAAAATTAGAATTAGAGTTTAACTGGGTAAGAAAAGCCTCATACAGCACATCAGGAGGAAGAGAATCTAGTACAGGAATGGAAGAATCTGTGAAGGCAAAGGCCAAGTGAAGAAATGGCCATTGAGTTGGGAAAAGTCAGACGACAGCAATTTGTGTCTGGGAATTCAGAACTCTCCTTCCCCTCCCCTCCCTTCACCATGTTCTTGTCCCCTCCCAATTACAAATAATTTACTTAAGAACCTAAGAGATGTCCTTCAGTCTTTTCCTGTCCTATGACAGTCAGCATATACATTCTACACTCAGGTTCAGTAGGAATAATTGAATCTCCATTTTACTCTGTCACTATGGCCATTGTTTTTGCTTGGACAGCTACCATCTTTTCCTGATTTACAGGGAAAGCTTCCTTTCTCCCTGGTTCTGATTAGTTCTTTTCCCATCTTGAATCCTTTCTCCACACAGTAATATAGAGGATCTTTATAAAAATGTAAGTTAGGAAACATACTTTCCTCCTTAAAACCTTCTGTATCTTCTCATTTTATTAAGAAAAATCCAAATTAGTTATCATCATCTATGATCCCTGCTCTGAACTTACAGAAACCTCCAATATTGTCTATGTCAATAAAATAGAAAGAATAATGACCCCGCCTCCTGACTATCCTCTAACTTCCCAAACATGTGAATACATTACCTTACATAGAAAAGAGGGCTTTGCCAATGTAACAAGGATCTTGAGATGGAGTTTCTTTAATTATCTGGGTAGGCTCAACACAATCACAGGGGTCCTTAGAAAACGAGGTAGGGGGTCCACCTGCAAAGCAAGGTGAAAAAGGCAGAGAGATGTCTTCTCTAGTGCTTCCAAAAGGAAAGAAGCTCTGAAGAATCCTTGAGTTTAGCTCAATGAAACTCATCTCAGACTTTTGACCTTTGACCTATAACATATTATTTTTAGGCCATTAAATTTGTGAAAAGTTAACAGCAGCAATAGGAAGTCAATCTAGTCACATTTCCCACACACTATGCCCTACTTGTTTGTTCTTTCAGTTTTTTGAAGACACTGTGATCTGCATCTCCTCTCAGTCTTTGTACAGTCGGTTTGTCTGAGCTTACATGTTATTAACCATAGTTGTAGGGCTAGTTCTATTTGTTCCTTTTTATGTCAGCTTAAATGACTTTTCCTGAGGAGGTCTTCATTAACTTCTTTCATTCTCTTTAGAGCTGCTTGTTTTCGTTTTAATAAAATATGTCAGTCTTCCAGTGTTTTGTTTTCTAGGTACTGCTTAGATTTTTGTTTTGTACTTTGTGTGTGTGTGTGTTTTAAGTTTTTCTTGATTATTACATTCTATAGAGCTAAGATCCTGACATAAGAAACTTAAAGTATTATGTTTAGCATCATATGTTAGAAGTTCTAAATAAATATTTGATGCCTTCTTGAGAGATAGAATGAATGATTTAGGAGATGGCAGCATATAAGTGGTAGAATCTAGGTCTTGGAAAGGAAACATAAGAAATGCTAGCCAGGAATCTTCAGCTATCGGTGGGCTCTAGTCTTGGCTTTTGGATCACCTTGGAGATTAGGGCAAGCCCTGGAGTGATGTGAGCTGTCAGGGAAGAAGTTCAATCCAGTGAACTCAGTAAACCTAAGTGGGGTTGATCAACAAAAGTGTTTCAGGGGGCTTGAAGTTCTGATGTTTGAATACTAAGTCTTGGCCAGGTGGGGCACAGAGACCACACAGGAACCCAGAAAATAGACCAAGGTATCATTCTCAGCATTAGGCAAGTATGAATAAAAGTAGGAAATGGGGGCCAGCGCCACGGCTCATAGGCTAATCCTCTGCCTGTGGAGCCGGTACCCCAGATTCTAGTCCCGGTTAGGGTGCTGGGTTCTGTCCCAGTTGCTCCTCTTCCAATCCAGCTCTATGCTGTGGCCCTGGAGGGCAGTGGAGGATGGCCCAAGTGCTTGGGCCCTGCACCCACATGGAGACCAAGAGGAAGCACCTGGCTCCTGGCTTCGGATCGGCGCAGCGTGCCGGCTGTAGCGGCCATTTGGGGTGTGAACCAATGGAAAGAAGACCTTGCTCTCTGTCTCTGTCTCTGTCTCTCTCTCTCTCACTGTCTAACTCGGCATGTCCAAAAAAAAGTGTTAAAAAAAAAAAGTAGGAAATGGGGCAGGGACCATTACTCTGTTGTCTAACTTTGAATCCCTACAGTTTAATTTAAAGCCATAAACTTATAAACTACTTAATATAAGAAGGTAAGACAAATATGAAAGTTGAATAGTTGATTGCTATGTAATTAATTAGTGACTATAATTCCTGATGGATTAAACACTTGACTTCTTTCTTCCCGGACTTCCCTTTTGTAAATCATAGCAAATGATGGAGTTGATACTGCTCCCAACCTAGTCAGGGGAGGCTTTGTATGATTAACTCTAAGAAACTAACTTTAAGCGACTATTAAGTTCTGTAATTTCTCTGTCCCCTGATCTCTCTATTTCTCTGTTCCCTGATCTCTCTATTGATATCAGTTGAATCAGTTTCCCTGGTTATTTAAATGCTATTTGCTCTAAAAGAGAACTAGCAAGCCTTTATACCACAAGTGTATTAGTTTCCTAGGGTTGTCATAACAAAGGACTACAAATTGAGTAGCCAGAAACAGCAAAATTTCATTTTCTTACAATATTAGGTGGCTGGATGTCTGAAATTAAGATGTTACCAAGGTTATGCTACCTCTGCAGGACCTAAGAAAGAATCCTCTTTCCCCCTCCTAGTATCTGGTGGTTGTCAGCAACCTTTGCAATTACTATACTTATAGCTGTATCATTTGTTTCTGCTTCTGCCTTCACTTGGCCTTCTCCCATGTGCTTTCCTGTTCCTAAATTTACTTCTTAAAACATACTAGGTTTAGAGTCTCCTCTAATCTAGTATGATCTCATTTGAACTTGATTACATTTGCAAAGGACCTATTTCCAAATAAGGTCACAATCACAGGTTCTAACTACATATGAATTTTGGGAAGAAATTATTCAAACCAGTGCACACAAAGAAAAGTACTATTATATCTCCAAATTAAGGACCTGTTGAAGAAGGCCTGGGAAATTTTTCACAGTGAGTAGTTCTGTACAATATATACTGCTTCACAAGGGACTATGCCTTAATTATCTTTATATCATCCATTAAAAATAATTTTATACATAGTAGATACTTGTTGAATAATGAAAGTGCAGACTCAAGTAAATGGAACCAAATAATGATCCCCTTGGCTGCCCACCTACACAGCCCTGTATCATGACAGACGCAGCTTTGTATAGACTGGGATCAATGTGGGAAGTGCTTTAATTTAGTTGCTTTGGTCTTCTGGGATTGCTAAACTAAGTTTCTGATATGGCTGTCACCTGGTTTATGTGTTCATGACTCCTTTTGATACTTGAATTCTGAGGCAGTGCTTGGAGAAACCAAGCGTATAAGATGAAGGACTTTCTATTTAACCACATAACTGAAATACTGGTCTTTTTTTTTTTTTTTTTTTTTTTTTTTACAGGCAGAGTGGACAGTGAGAGAGAGAGACAGAGAGAAAGGTCTTCCTTTGCCGTTGGTTCACCCTCCAATGGCCGCCGCGGCCGGCGTGCTGCGGCCGGCGCACCGCGCTGATCCGATGGCAGGAGCCAGGAGCCAGGTGCTTTTCCTGGTCTCCCATGGGGTGCAGGGCCCAAGCACCTGGGCCATCCTCCACTGCACTCCCTGGCCACAGCAGAGGGCTGGCCTGGAAGAGGGGCAACCGGGACAGAATCCGGCGCCCTGACCGGGACTAGAACCCGGTGTGCCGGCGCCGCTAGGCGGAGGATTAGCCTAGTGAGCCGCGGCGCCGGCCTGAAATACTGGTCTTTAAATGAACTTGTTAAAGATAATATTTGCATAGTTACTCTACATAAAATAAGAGATGGCTGACACAAATAGCCATTCTTTAATTTACAGTTAACTATTTTATAAAATTCAACTGTCTTGTCTTATGTTTTTTATATATATATATATATTTTAAAAGATTTATTTATTTATTTCAAGGGGAAAATGAGAGAGAAAGAGATAAATTCAATTGATTTGGTTAAAAAACCTATATAGTGCAAATATAAACTAATGAGCTTGTATAAAGATAAGACAAGTTAATAATGTGTTGAATTTGCATAGTATTTTCTAATTATCTCACTGGATCACTACAAGGTAAATAAGACATGCGGTATTCTCTTTACTTTAGTAAAAAATGAGACTGAGGCTCAGAGAGGCCCAATGGTAATATAAAAGCAACAAGGAAAGCAAGAGAGTGGCAAGGGTTCCTGTCCTCATGTTCTGAGTCCCTGTTTTTCTTCAAGAACACATCCCTTTTCTTATTTTCTGCAGTTTCTCAGTGCTTAAATGATAAGGTTATTTCCACAATGTATATTTGGCTTGAATAAGTTATGGCTCACATCTCCATTTAACTTGGTCATACTATGGGTTTTGTTCAGGGAATATTAGAATTTTGATGTTCAATTAGTTTCAACGATTTTTTTAGTCTCTTTTTATCAAATTTCAAATTAAAACATACAATGAAATAACAGGAAAGTAACATGTATTTGGGAAAAGAATACCAGACCCCCAGTCTGACAGCCTAGCTTTAAGTTCTGTGTGATGTGAGATGATCTGCTGCACAACCAGGGACTGCAAGTGTACTGAGCCAATGTGGGTTTGTGTATCTGCCAATTTTGTGACATTTCAGCACCTGGATATGAATAAGAGGGAAAATTCTGGCATGAGGAATTTGGAAACAAATTGGTCATTCTGGATGCATTGCTCATTAGACTTTGCCCAGCACATGAATGACTTTAGGTCTATTGATATTTGCTGTGACACTTAGATGTTGAGCACAGTATTGATTCTGTATGTCAAGCCCTGTGCTTAGATGCCATTTCTACGTGATGAGCAGATTGCCACAGAATGCTAATTGAACCTTTTAAGACAACACACACACACACACACACACACACTCCTGTGCACACAGTGCCAACAAACAGCAATTTAAGTGCATGTTTCATCAGAGCCCATCCCCAACCTTAGCCAGAGGAAAACAGCAATGTGTTAAAGTTTTACTGAATAGTTTGAGGTTAGCATGGGGAGAAATATTTTCAAAAGAATTATTTTCCACCAAAATGCATAATTTATTTCCATAATAGAAGGTTACATAGTTCAAAATAGTACCAGATCAGGAACAATCATGAAATAGAATACAAACCTAAGATAGGATAAATACCAATCATTTGCTTATTCCTTGAAGGAAATCAAATTAATTCAATCAAATTTAAGTGAGCAAGTTAATAGAGAGGTAAAGAACAAAGTGTAGAAGAAATTTCTGTTTTTCCAAAGCACCTATAAAAAAGTCATCAGACATAATTTCAAATAGTTGAAAGTCTATTTATTGGTAATTTTTTAAAAAGCATGTAAGTTGATTAACGTTAGTCCAAAGTATTATAATAATCATCCTATAAGTGATAATCTGACATCTTAAAATTATGGGCCAAACTAATATCCAAATTCACTTATATCCATACCATTCAGTGTTTTCACAGGTACAGGAAAATCATAATAAAAATTCTCCAACCACAAACCCAACATCCATGTTTTGCTTCCTGCCCAACAAAACATGTCCTAATGTAACAACTTCATACCACTGTAGTAATAAAAATTCTCAAGCTTTTCTCTTGTTCTCTTTGTCCTCTGAATAACCCTGGTGCTCCTCTATGTGGGAGTGCATAGTGTGGCATGCCCCCTCATCTTGCAAGCTCTACAAATCAACTCTTCTTTCAGTGGAATTGATCTGGTGGCACCTACAAATTAAATCCAAAATACATTTAAACACATTTTTATTTAATGTTAGAGGATGGCCTTGTGGCATAATGGGTTAAGCCACCTTTTGAAATGCCAGCATCCCAAATGGGCTCTGCTTCAGGTCCCAGCTGTACCACTTCCAATCCAGTTCTCTGCTAATGCACTTGGAAAAGCAACAGAGTATGACCCACATGCTTAGGCCCCTACAACCATGTTAGAGACCCAGAAGAAGCTACTGGCTCCTGGCTTTGGCCTGGCCCAGTCCTGGTCTATGTGGCCATTTGGGGAGGGAAACAGTAGATGGAAGATCTCTCTCTCTCTTCCTCTCTTTCTTTATCTGTAACACTGCCTTTCAAATAAATAATAAAATACATCTTAAAAAATTAAAATTTTAGTTTTAAAGAATTCAATGAGAACTCTTTTTTCTTTTTATAGATATATATCAAGTCATTTTAATCATATAGGACTAAAAAATTAATGTTATTTATTTGAAAGGGAGAAGGAGAGAGAGAGCTAAGACACCTGCTGGTTCACTACCCAAATATCTGCAATAGCAGGGCTTGGGCCACACTGAAGCCAGGAGCTAGAAACTCCATCCAAGTCTTCCTTATGAATGGCAGCGACCCAAGTACTTAGGCATTAGCAGGGTGTGCCTTGGGAGGCAACTGGATCTGAAGCAGAAATGGGATGTCCAGCCTGGCACTCTGATACAGGATGCTGCTGTCCCAAGTGTCAGCTTAAACATTGTGCCACAGCCCACACCCCTTGAGTTTTAATTGGCAAGATAATCCTTAACTGATACTCATTTGAAAAATACTAGGTACTTTTATCAAACAATGAGAAATAGCTGATTAAAGCTGGAATAGTATAGTGTATGATTTAAAAATTAACTGCGAATTTCTGTCAGTTTACAGATCGTGTAAGAGACCTGAGTCCTACTCTCCTCAGATTCTGACGTGACAATCAGGATCAGAAGAATCTACATAAAATAAATGAATTTTTCTTTTAGTACCAACCTTTACTGTATTGCAGGCTGACTGACCCATGTTTTTCCTAAACATGGAATTATTAAAAGGCCTTAGGTTTTTTGGAAGTACAGCATGTTGGCTTATGATTGTACATAAATAATATGACATACAATTAAAAAAATCACACCAGCAAGATTACTATCTCTCTTAGTATAAGGTCTTTTGCTATAAACTCCAGTTTGAAATTTCCAAGTTTTGAAAGCTAAGGCTACACTATTCATAATCTTCAATGGGTTTGATGGGAAAAAGAACAACACAGACATTGTACGGGAGAAAAACACCCCCCTTTTTATGGGTAGTGGAGCTTCATCTAGGATGGTTGTGTGAATGAGTTCCACCACTGTGACACCAAATTTACTCTTCAAAATAATAACTCACAAATCTGAAGCTGATATTGAGTGTTAAAGGTGTCCTTTCGTGTTCTCTCATGAAGATGAGGATTAACTGTGGCTTGCCAAGCATTTACAGGATAATCTTGTTTTTTAACTTCAAAAAGCACATTAAATGTGATAAAGTCAGATAGTACAGCAATGTTATCTCCTCTGGTGCATGCTGTAGCTGATGCGCTGATGCTGTCAGGGCATTTGAGCAGGTCACACTATCAGAAAAAAGGTAGAGTTTAAAGGCTCTTTTGGAGACTGTCAAGTGTGATCCAGTGTAGAGTCTGATCCTGGGAACATAGGAGATAGTCTGGAAGTTGTCAAGCAGCCTGAAAAGCTCCCTGGATTCTCACTTGTGTCCAGGCTTAAGAGGTCCACAAGACAGTTCTCTAGTCCAGTGTCATCATAAAGATGCCAATAACACGGTCATCACAGTAAGGCATTTCCTTCCTTTCTAATGGCCTGGGGATCCTATTAAATGAATCTACAAATAGCTATTTTCCAAAACAATGGCTTGTTTGCATGAATTTTGTTGGTTTTTAAAAAATTTAATTTGTGTATAGTTCGATGTCTGAGTTCTGAATCAGAGAAAATGGAACCCTTCCCTCTCAGTTTTTTCATCACTCTCTGTGGTGGGTACAAGTCCAAGTTTCTGAATTCAGTTGCTAAGAGATATTGCTTGTCAATAGGAGACAATAAATGTTTTTGGAGATATATATATATATATATGTTTATCTTGATTTTAACTTTACATGATGCATGCATGTATCAAGACATCTCACGATAACTCAGATATGCATACAGTTTGTATATATCTGTTAAAATTTTAAAAAGAAAAATGATTTCTTTTATTGAATAATTTCAAACTCAAAACTCTAACTTTCTGAGGTTAGTAGGAAATTTCACTCAGGTCATTTGAGGTTTATACCACATTATCTTGACAAAGATTATACGAAGTTTCCATGTCTCCTCCAGGGAGGCACATTTCTCTTGAGTCTTCATGTCCATGCTGTTCACTGTGGAGATGATTGCTGGCTTAATTTCCATGGATCTGGAAATCCTGAACCATCATGATACTATGCATTGAAATAGATCTGAGCATCTGTGTTGAGGTCAAGGATTTGCTCTACTCTGCTCACCAGAGTTTCAAAGTCCTTCCTTATCCCCCCAAGTTACTGCCAAGAAGAGGAAGGAGTATCCTGCCTCATTAGGCACCCAGGGTCATTGATTCTTAATTCTCCTGAGAAAGCAACTTTTCCCTCCTTAAACACAGCTTTATCCATCATCAAAGCAAAGGCTTTCAAGACCCAAGAAGTAAATTAATTAAATTGGCAAGTGTGGAATATCCATACACCTTAGAGAGGCACTCTGTCTTAGACAAGGTATCATAGACAATGTGTGCCTAGTGTTGCCAGGTTGCTGATTTTTTTTTTTTTTTTTTTGGACAGGCAGAGTTAGAGAGTGAGAGAGAGACAGACAGAGAGAAAGGCCTTCTTTCCGTTGGTTCACCCCCCAAACGGTCGCTACGGCCAGTGTGCTGTGCTGCGCTGATCCGAAGCCAGGAGCCAAGTGATTCCTCCTGGTCTCCCATGCAGGTGCAGGGCCCAAGCACTTGGGCCATCCTCCACTGCCTTCCCGGGCCACAGCAGAGAGCTGGACTGGAAGAGGAGCCACCGGGACAGAATCCGGCACCCCAACCGAGACTAGAACCCAGGGGTGTCGGCGCCGCAGGGAGAGGATTAGCCTAGTGAGCTGCAGTACCAGCTGCTGATGTCTTAAATACCTGTCAAGAGCAGAGCTTTTTCATGGGAAATATATCAAGTTCAGTTTATAAACAATATTGTCTTATAAGACCATTTATGGATCCAGATCTCCAGTGATCTTTTAGAGGACACTTGAGGTTATCTTTTCAAGGAGCACAGAGTGTCTTTTTGAAATGAATGTGGGGGGGAAAGTATTTTATTTTTCTTTTTTTTATTTGTACTCTCTGAAGAATCAAATGTTAGCAAGTTATTTTAGATTCATTAATACTATATTCTTTGTATTTAGATTTTTAGAGATGTTCAACATGATACAAAGCAAATCAGAGACTGATTTTTATAGTTAGGTATTCTTATTGTGTCCTTCTAAAGTAGTGTACTGCAGGCAGAGAGGCTGTTCAAGGAGAACAGAAGTGCAGTTAGTGCTGCAAGACTAAACCATGGCCTGTTTTCTCAAGTACTGAATGGGCTAAGAACTGGCCAAGGATTAAACTAAAACTATGTCTTAGAGCAGGGTCTCTAAAGCCATGGGCAGCCGCGATTGTGGCCCAAACCACAGCAGAAGAAACAGGCTGAGGCAGGGAATCGTGGTGACTGCCCAGCAACTGCCTAGAAGATGATACAAATTCAGGATCCTCCGGAGAATGAGCATTCTTCGCACCTCAGACATTGCAGAACCGATGTAACTCTAAGAGGGTTTGTTGGGTGGGTGGGGTGGGGGAGTGGCGAGGAATAAATCCCTGGAAGAACCTTTCACTTGCATTCAACTTGGATTAGAATTCAGTCCACTAGTGTGGGAAGAGGGGGGAAGTGTTTAGCCTCAAAGCAGCACTGAGTTTGGCCCTCTCACTCCTTCTACCTGACTCATGTTGGCAGCTAGGCCAGGGCTAAAGATCTAAGGACCCCAGAAAAAACTAAGGTAGATTTTCTGGAAAGCCATGGAGGGAAGAACACTTCTAAAAACACAAATTCATTTTATATAGAAGGAGCCAGGCACTCATATGCCCAAATCTTCTCCTCTTTCTCCCCAATTCTGGCCCTAGGCTCATGGAGACTGATGAGCACAGTCTCCACACCTGACCTTCTAAGCACTAAAAGAAAATCCAGAAGTTTGCTCCTTCACCTTTCCTCCAGGAGGGCTCTACAGGGCTTCCTGGGGGTGCTATTCTGTGGCAGAGGCTACGCAGGGCCTGGTGTTAGCTGGCTCCTGCCTGGGCCATGAGGTCTTCCAAACCACTGTCCTGGTCATTGTTGTATAACACCAAAGCTTCAGTTCAAAGCCTGCTTCCTTAAAATGTTCATTAACTAAAGAAACTCCGCCATCTTTTCTTCTGAACACTGGTTCATTTCCAAAGTCACTTCCATGAACAGATGGTCAAAGCCCTTCTCACAAAGCTGTCCATGTGCAAACAGTTGAGAATCTGCTCAATATTCTCTTCTTTCTTCTACATGGCTCTCAGGACACACTTGTATAAGTAGCCAATGTTGACTAATGTCTCCATACAATGCCACTCACTGAGGGACAAAGTCTACAGTTCAGAATAAGCCTGGAGACAGCTGGGCCTGTTGGATACTTGTAGCAGATATTGAGAAATTAGGAGGAGCGACCTTGGAGCCTGTAGGTGGAGGTAATGATTCTTCTGTGCACATAGACAAAGCAGAGAGAAAGCATCTGGGAAGGTGTGAGAATAGGCACCTCTGTGCCACTGTCCAAGTTCAAAGCTAAACTCCAAGAGTATGGTGCCTATTGAGCTCCCTGGCATTGCTTTGTTTGGAAGGTTTTGTGGAATTCAGGAATGCACCACTACAGAGGCAGGATGTGCTATGGGAAGTTCCCACCAGTTTGGCCATCTCTGACTGCTGTATTCAGGGTGAAGTTTGGGAAGGACAGAGATTTGATATTATTTACTGCAGGAATGGAGGGGAGGGACACGTTGGAAGACAGTGGCATCTTTTCAAAGTTGCTCAACTGTGGTAAGGTTATAAAGCCATTGGGTTTAGGAAGAGGTTTGAAATCAAGGGTCACCTGCTTCAGGAATGCCAGGCCCTCCTCATCTTGTTATCCAGACCCAGAGCCTCTTCTGGGCAAGTTACTGTCCACAACTGAGCCCTAATGGGTCCAGTGATTCTTACCAGAATGTCTCTTTATCTCTTCCTTCTCATCAATGGCTTTTAACTTCAGATTATCAAATGGGTCCACTTCACACTCAAAGTCAGCAGAACTGAAATCTGTCTTTGGGGGGCAGGGGGCTGAGAACGTTCTGTTTAGTGGTAAGCTGGCAAGGATGGGGTTAATAGGAGGTGGCATTGTGGCTGTACTTTGAGTCTTGGAGAAACTCTTGTTGTTATTGGCCTCTGGGCCATTCTTAGAAGTCACTTTCATTTCTGCTTCCTCAGCCTTGCTCTCTGTTTCCCTCTGGACATTTTAGATTTTCTTAAGGTCTTAGAGCTGGTGGTTTTTTCCAAGGAGAAGTCTTACTATACTTCTCTGACAACCTGCAAGCAGTCAGGCAAAGAGAAGCCAATAGGTAGAACAATCTTAGCTGGTGTTTTGAATTTGTCTCCGATTTTAAATGGGACATCATCAAGGTAATACATAGTCTCATGAATATCTGCACCCACATCTTAGGAAGTCATTTAGAACCTGAACAGCACTGCTGCTGCTGTCCCAGAAGCTAAAAGCTGGCACTTTTGGCCACCCAAACTTGGTTCCCACTGAGCTCCATTCTCCCCCAGGGAAAGTAAATGCCTGCACTCCCAACTCTGCCTACTCTGGGCCAGGCCATTACCGTAGCCACTGCCAGTACCCCAGTCGCCATGTTGAAGTCCTACTTGCCTCCTCTGGGGGAGAAGTATCTTACCAACAGATTCTGCCTTCCTCCCAGGGACAGAAGTCCTTAACTATAGATCCACCTCTCATACCTCTCAAGGTCACTGATCTTAAAACTTGTGTGGAGGAACATACAGAGGAAATACAAGGAAAAGAACTCCGATAGTAGATATGCATCCTGCCACACTCTTTTTTTTTTAATTGTTTTTTTTTTTTTTTTTTTTTTTTGGACAGGCAGAGTGGACAGTGAGAGAGAGAGACAGAGAGAAAGTTCTTCCTTTTCCGTTGGTTCACCCCACAATGGCCGCTGTGGCCAGCGCGCTACGCTGATCCGAAGCCAGGAGCCAGGTGCTTCCTCTGGTCTCCCCATGAGGGTGCAGGGCCCAAGCACTTGGGCCACCCTCCACTGCCCTCCCGGGCCACAGCAGAGAGCTGGACTGGAAGAGGAGCAACCAGGACAGAATCCGGCACTCCAACCAGGACTAGAACCCAGGGTACTGGAGCCGCAAGTGGAGGATTAGCCTAGTGAGCCACGGCGCCAGCCAATCCTGCCACACTTTTGATGCCAACACCACCACTGCTGATTCAGGAATGCTACTCTGGAGTGACATTTTATTCCTTTATTTTTATTGGTAGTTACACTTCCCTTCCTAGATGAACTTCTGCTAGTTTCCTCTTAGAGCTTCATTTTCCCAAATTGTACCATCTTTTCCCTTAACACCATTGTTTTATACTGTATTAATTCCTTATTAAAGGTCTCATAATCAAAACTACTCTTAGGAAAGGTTTACGTCTACAATCCAGTTGTATGTTCATGATAGCTATCTTGAGGCCTTGCACATTTCCTGTGTTTCCCCCTGTGGCAGGTCCCCCTTTGTTGAATAAATGAATTTCTTCACTATTCAGGCCATCATGATTGGACTGTCAGGATGAACCAGTGGGGATTCTTGATTTCATGCAGCCCTTTTGATACATCTTGGCAAGGCCCTTCTCCTTCAGTTCTAACAAATCCAATTTCTTGAGGGCAGTGTCTTTAATGAAAGGCCACATTTCCCAAGATCCAGCTGGGAATATGACTCTATTCCTATAGCAGCTGGGCTCTAATTGCTGCACATAAACAAACATCATCTGGAACAGAGCCATCTCAGAACTCTGATTGCTATCCATTTTCAAGATGACCAGGGTCATTTATTACTAATGACAGAAATCTGTAACTGGCTGGATTTGGCAGAGGCATCATCCTATGGAAGCAGCATTTCAAACTGGCTGCTTGTCTCTGGGAAAACAGTCTTATGACTGTTGTGATTTGATCTAATTTCTGTGTGCTGTGTGAAGTCTTTCTATGTCATAACATCACCCAATTGTTGTTCATGTTGCAAATTCATATACAATTGCGTATTATTGTCATATGCTGCTATTTATATTTTATATTTCTCATTTTAAGATTTTTAAAATTTATTTTAAAGGCAGAATTACTGAGATTGGGAGAGAGGGAGAGAGGGAGAGAGGGAGAGAGAGAGAGAGAGAGAGAAAATGCCCCATTTGCTGCTTCACTCCCCAAATGGCTGCAATGGCCAGAACTGAATGGGTACTAAACCAAGGGCCAGGAGCTTCTTCCTGGTCTCCAACTTGGGTGTCAGGAGCCCAAGCACTCGGGCCATCTTCCACTGCTTTCCCAAGTGCCTTAGCAAGGAGCTGGATTGGAAGTGGAACAGCCGGGACTTGAACTGATGCCCATGTAGGACACCTGCATCACAGGTGGTGCCTTTACCCACTACACCAAAACACTGGCCCCCACATTTTACATATCATGCTTCTTTATGCAATAAGTGAGGTCCATTTAGGAAGCTACTTCATATTTGAATTATTTGAAGCTGTAAGCACAGCAATTAGACATTTTTGAATGTGTAGAAATAAATAATCACTGAACCATCTGAAGGATTTTCCAGGTCTAACCTATGTACTGGCAATAAGAAAAGAAGAGCAGAGTGATATGAAGTCCAAAGTAGAGAATAAGCTACTCAGTTTGCTAGATTCTCACATTTATTCTTTCCCATAAGTCAAGGATAATGGGACACATTGACACACTCAGCCTTATGTGCACAGTGAGATGATTCCTCTTTCAGATTAGAAGACATTTTAGAAAAAATTATGGCATTAATTAATCTAAAAAATTATTAAACTTAACCTGGACTCAATCTAATCTTATATCTCAATTTTTAGTATTTGTAGTTTTATTTTCTATGATTCTTGATCCAAAATCCATTAATGTGTATGATAGATTTCATAAATAATTATTGATTTATTTCCCTTTATAACTCTAAATAATATTTCATGAGATACACGCTTTGTACCAGGCGCCATTTTTAGTGATTCACATGTATTTCTTCTTGGAAGCTCCAATTATCTTGTGAAGTTGGTACTATGACTACATTTTAAAACTGAGAAAATTGAGGGAGAAAGAAGTTGTGTTTGCCATAAGCTCTCAAAGCCAGTGAGACACAGACTCAATAGCCAGCAACCTGAATCAAGATCCTTGCTTGTAAGCAGTCTGTGTCTTTGACTTGAAAGAGGACCAGATGTTGCCTCAATGAACATAATTGTACAAAGTCCAGTTCCCATTGATGGAGTCAGTGTACAAATGGCTAGAAGGTCCACCATTAAGGACTTGGCCAATGTAGGTTCCAAGGTTGGTCCTTAATTGAATGGGAACATTTTCTCAAAGAGGTGAAGAAAAGTAAGGTCTGACTGTCAGGAATGAATCACAGTCCGAGACATAGGACAAACCATCGGTGTCAGAAGAAATGTTTCTTGAATTAGACCTGAGCACTTAGTGAAATCCATAAATACAATATCAGAAAAGAGATTTGGACAATGGCTACAGGCAAGTAATGAGAACAACTTAAAAGGTTGGATGGAAGGGGGCTTACAAGGGTGAGGCAGGCCAATTGCAGGGAAAGGAATGACAAAAATCAGTATGAGACACACTAGAAATTCTAGTCAGGGACACAGCAGATAGCAGACACACACAGCATGACAGCAGAGAATTCTGCAGATAAGAAGCAAACCTTGTAAAACCTGCTTGTTTCTCAAGCCAATTCCACTCCTTCTTTGGCCATCAGGAAGAAAGGATTAAGAAGAAAGAAGGGAAAGTTTAAAATAATGGAAAGAGAATTGGTCAGTTGGTGAGATTCTTTGTGTACCTCCTTTTCCTCTACAATATTTTCCTTCTGACTTTCCCACCCTGCAGAGATGCCTCATTTGACCCCCATGAGATATCAGTTGCCTTTGTTCCTATTTGTCTTTGTCATGGCACCTGGTTCTGTTTCCTTCTGTAACATCACCATATGCACAGACTCCTTTACACCCATCTATTTATTTGTTACTTGTCTCTGCAACTCAGCTATGAACTTTCTAAGTTAACAACCATTTCTGTTTTGTTCACAATTAAATACTCAAGGTCTGTTCACAAATAGCTATTGAATGAATGCACAAATGTTCACAATCAGTCACAAGGATAACAGAGATGAAGCCATATAATGTGCTCAGCCTGGAACTCAGGAACAGACATGAAAAAAAAAAAAGCACAAAAAGATCATTCATATTGAATTACCATATTACCATTATTTAGCGCTGATGAGCTATCTAAGTTCCCTGACAGTGGATATTATAGTTGTATAATGAAGACAGAAGACAGACATGTTTTCAAATCCCTTTTCAAAATCTCATCACTGGGAGTTTTGTCCCGTTACAAGGTGTTTGAAAATTCTGTTTTACTAATGTGCTATTATATAGAATGTTCACCATAAATGGACTTATATATAAATTGTATTTTCAGAAAAACATCTCTGAAAGCACAGAATTAAAATTTTAATGGGTTAAATTATTCCACTGGTATATACGACATGAGGTTAAGAATATGGCAGTGTTTCTATCGGCTCATCAAACTTAACACTCACCCTCTAGCCTCTTCTCCCCTCCCAGTAGCCTTGATCTTTTTCATTAAAAAAATCACTCTTGCAGGGTTCTGCTGAGGGAGTGTGATTACAGACGATGCCAAAAAGCACTCCAGGAGCCCCTAATGGGGAAGACACAAGACAAAGCAAATGGATGGTCATTTTTCCAAGCGCTGGGCCCCCTGCCATGCGGAAACACTCCCGGCTGACTCTACTTTGTGTTTTTATTTGATCTTTAATAAAGAATATTAAGACTGTGTGCTCCTGCCCTCCACAAGCCCCTAGACACAGACTTACATTTGAGGAGAGGATGACAGTCTGATGGTAAGTGTGGAGCTAAGCAAACAGTATGCACTGAGCTTCTCACCTCCACTTCCATTCTTGAGGCACAGTAAAAACTTATTAAAGGCATGCCTCTCATTAAAGACATGTTTGCTACATGGAGTCTTGTTAGACTGCAATTGGTAGGCCTGTGCTGATCCTATTTATCTACTATTGATGCCTGCTTTCACCTTCTTCCTTCTTGGGAAGTTTTGACTTTTGCCACTGCTAATTCCCAACTCTTCTCATTCCACAAGGGCCAGAGCTAAAAAAGGGCTGTGTCAAAAGAAATAATCCTCACTGGCCCTTATTCTCATTCTGGCACTTTTGAAGTCAGAAAGCAATGGCTCACTTGCATTTGGATTGATCACATATCTCCTTCCAGACTGTAATGAGATCATCATGTGATATTGGCTGAATTTTACTATTTGGACTCCTATCCTGTTCTTTTTTGTAGACCTTTATCTAAGAGATAAAAGAGGTGGTGATGGATAGAACTGTTCAGTAATCCTGTAGTGGTAGTCATGTCTTCAGTCCATCTTTCTTCCATTCCCCTTAAAAAGAACTGTCAGTTCAAAAAAAGTAGCCAAACTTTGTAAAGCATTTGCCCCAAAAAAGGGCTATTCTTATCAACCCTTCATCCAATCCTCTTCTGATCATTTGACAATGGATACTCGCAATGTCATTTGTCCAAACAGCCTTATTTTGGTTTCATGGACAATTTGTGCCCCTTCTTTTAGATGTTCACACTCTAGTTTGAATGAATTCCTAATGCTTTGCAAGAAACAAGTCTTACAGTGAAGAGAGAGAAGAAACTCTGTGGACTGAGATAACTGTGGGAAGATGAAAAGGACAGCTGCCAGTAGCCATCACTGCAGTAAGGATGTTGCCAAAGATCTATTTTTACTTTATTCTAAAATTTGAATTGGGAAATTACTATCAGAATCTTTTGTTCAGTGCTGCTGGTGGAAGCATATAAATAGCCATTAGCCCATGGCTGATGCTAGCTAGTGTGGAGCCAAAGCAGGAAGGAGACAGTGAAGGACACAGCAGGAGACCTATTATAGGATGATATATGGTGTGACATTTAGATTTTGTTTTTAAATAGATTTACAATGCTCTGTGGATTTTTTTTTCCTTTTCACTCCCCCTTTTTTTTTTTTTTCAAATATGCTTACATGTGTTCCTCCAGGCTGGATATCCTTAACCGTTAAGGTGAGTGCATAAAAACAGAAATTGTTTTTTACACCCTGTGATGAATGAACTTTGAGAGAAGATGCCACAGAAGTGACCAGATAATCAGGTTTTGAATTGGTCCCGTCTCCCTGCAACACTGCTCAGACTAGCTCCCGTCTCACACTTCAGTGACTCAGCCCCCACCTGTTTCCAGGGGCCAGGCCTTCCCTACTTCCAACAGCTGAGCATGAGAGACTGAACCCTGTAGCAGGATAAGGAGTTCATGCCAAAGTTTATTGTAAAGGAGGCCTGCTATAAAATGACACTGGTGAGCTGACTCATAAACAATTGATCAGTTTTTGCAGCAAAAATGACTTAACAGGTAAAGAAGAAAATACCATTTACTGAGGCCTATGTTGTAGCAGGGCAGGTAAAGCTGCCACCTGGGATGCTGGCATCCCAAATGGGCACCAATTTGTGTCCCGGCTGCTCTACTTCTGATTCAGCTCCCTGGGAAAAGCAATAGAAGATGGCTCAACTGTTTGGGACCTTGGCTACCCACGTGGGAAATCTGGTTGTCACCTGGCTCCTGCCTTCAGCCTGGCCTAGCCCTGGCTTTTGTAGCCATCTAGGGAATGAACCAGAGAATGGAAGATCTCTCTTCCTTTCTCTGTCTCTGCCACTCTGATTTTCAAATAAATAAATAAATCTTTGAAATATCTGATGGACACCAGGTAGGGAGCCAGAACCCTGAGTTGGTCAGTAACTAGAGACCTGGTCTTGGGGTAGCTGTTTGTGGGTGGGATGAATTAGGCTCCATGTGTGTGATAATATTTCTTTTTGTTCTGTGTGGGTTTTCATGAGTTTTCATAGCACAATAAAGCTCATTTCTGTGGGCTCCACCAACAACATCCCAGAGTCTGGTACTCATTCTCTGTCATCTTTCTGTGTATTTGCTGTAGGATAAATTCTCAGCAACTCTTTAGCTGTTGCAAATGAAAAGTCACTGCCCTAAAAAAATCCTACGAAAGGACAACTTGTTAACTTACAGTACCACCTCTCATTAGGGTATTTACAGCATACTAACATTCTTAAAAATTATTCTGAGAAATAATTTTTCAGACAGTGATAGTGAAGCAGTTATTTCTGATTAGAAACCATTTGCCATTAAACCACAGCTGCTCCCCTTCCTGCTAAAGCCAATCATACTTAAGTGACTCAGTTATATTCAGTCCAGGCCTCCATTAAGCCTGGTCTTCATTCCCTCATTTTGTTCATTCAAATAATTTTATTGATTACTCTGCACAGCGGTTTTCCTACCAATGGGCTTAGTACTCAGGAGGGAACATACAATTCTTGCCTTAAAGAAACTGCAGTTTTCTAACAGCCTCCTCTGAAACTGAAGAAGAGATGCATTGTTTTCTCATATAGCCCATCTGCTCCTCTCAATCCTCAGGAAAGGATAATGAAGGGTGGAGAGATTTCCCTGAAGAAAAAGGAAAAAGAAAGGGGAACTATAATCAGCAAAACAATGTTTTAATCAAAACGAACAGATGTATTGGTGGTTCATCCTGCCTTATAACTTGTGAATTACCAAGTGGTGACTTTGATCAAAGATCCAGCTGGAACACTGTCCTTCTTCTGCAAGGTAGAGCCTGATCAGCTCCTAAGGTGTGCGATGCTCCCGAGTTCAGAGAAAAGGGAAATCTGACTGAGTGATGGTTGTCAGGGAAAGTCGCCATTTGAAAGTGGGTCCCGATGGGTCAGATTAACAGGAACAGAGTCATTCCAAGTAAGCCAGCGTCATCAGTGAATGTGGCATTCAATATTACTCATATGTGGGCTTAACAGTCTGACTAATGACCTTTTGCACCGTGGGAGTGGAGAAGTCAAACCTCTGCAGGGATCAGACAGGTCACATAAATGATTGAAGGGTAGAGGCTGAGAACTAGGGGTTGCGGGAGGCTTGCTAGAATTTGGAAGTGCTCTAATAGTCATGAGAATTTAGAAAGCTTCCTCTGTGTGTGAGTATACTTTCCGTTTTAAATGTTGATAATGTAGTTAGGCTTTTAAATTCATGTAGTGCAAACAGAACACATCTGTTAAGAGGATCTTTTCTAAATATTAACAGCTTATGACCTCTTCACAAAGGTATGCAGAGTAGCTTGGTGTTTGTTTTAACAGTCTTCTCAAGAGATCTTACAAGGGCGTGGGACAAACTTGTGCTTATTGTTAACAATAATGTACCATACATTTAAAATTTAAAAGGATAGATCTCATGTTATCTGCAGTTACCATAACTTAAATACAACAAATATGGGAAGTGGAGAAACAAGCAGATCGAATGAAATAGTCTGTATATTTCTACAGCAATAAAACAGGATCAGAAAGAAAAACCCTAAGGAAAAAAGGTTGTATTGAAGATACATCTTACATGCAATGTTTGTGTTATTTCCACAGTTTATACTGATTAGCTTTGAGGTTGAAAACAGACACTAAGAAGACTATTTGGGTATGTTAGAGGGCTTTTCCTCCCCTTCTTTTTCTAAGAAGCATCAAGTAATTTTATGGTATCAATAACTCTTGTTTGTGCATTTCTGAACAGTGACCTCTTGGGAAAGATAACATTTATTTGGGTGAAGTTGTAAAATGCACAATTTGTATCTGAAAACCAAAACTTGACAGCAAGTTGTTTGTATCTTTTCTGTTTAATCAAACATTTGTGAATAAAAGAAGACATAGCTCATTTTTATAGCTGGAAACAGGGTATTGCATAACAACAATAAAGCTTTTGAATTGTGAAAAATGGTGCCAAGAATGACTGGGAAAGATAAGTTCTACACATACACTCACCAAATGTTACAACTTTCATGTCATGTATATCTGTTCTTTTAAGATGGCCTTAAGCTGCAGGAAAATATATGTTTTCCCCTAAAGGATCAAGTCCAGACTGCTTGAGTTAAATATCAGGTTTTACTTTCTACAAGGTCCCATAATTATGAGTATTCACTGTAATGTTATGAAATTGCATCATAAATCTATGTAACTGCTTCCTTTGACATTCATTATTTGGGGGAGGCAACTCACAGAATCAGAAGCAGTATCTACATGTTCTATTAAAAAGGAAAGAATCATAATACTAGTTTTTTTTTTTGAAACAGTACCAAGGTGGCATATTGTACAATAATGAGAATATATTAACCCAATTATAGCAGTCATACATTTAAAATGTTTCCCATCTGATAAAATCTTATTTAACTGGATATTGATATATATATAAATTCACAAGTGTAACTGTTGTTATTTCAGTAATGTGACACATTTAGCTTCATTCACTTGATCAGTCAAAAATTAAAGTTTGAGATTCAGTGGAGTTACATATATAGACATGTAGAATATAATTATTATCCTTAGAATTATCTTCCCAATCAAATCTCATTTAGGTGAATGTCTCCTTGACTTCCCACATTCCCATTCCAACTTCTCTTTCTCTGTCTTCGAGCCAGTAGCTCTGGCTTATGCCATCCTCTTCTTAGATCCCTTCAGAAGAGAATCCATCTCATGAACTCTCACTCATCTCCCTTGTTCATATTACTTTACTAATAGACTTCAAATTGTGATTTATTAATATTTCAATGTGAGTCTGTCACACCTATTTTCAGGCATATTTCTAAGTGTATAATAAAAACCTTTGGTTCATAAGAAAAGGAAAGAAGGAGGAGAATATATTTAGGATTAAAAAAATACTTTCCCAAAGTCACCTAAAACCCATTTAAAGAACTTCCCTGCTGTCCTTTAGGAGCAGGAAATCTTGACACATGATTAAAATATGTGAAATGGTTGTCAAACGAATTTATAGGTAACCAAGTGTGGACTATTAATGTGCTGCGGGCTGCCATGCAGAAGAGAGTCAGAGAAGGGACGCAGTCCACAAGCACAGAAGAAAGAGCCACATCATCAAGAAGGAATTAAGGATTAAGAATCAATATTAGATTGGCTTTTGGCCAGTTTTGTCACACACTCTGCTCCCTTATGCACCAAATCCGACAGTATTTCTCTCTCTCTCTCTTTTTTTTTTTTTTTACAGAAGCCCAGTCTTACCTTTGAATTCAGATGCTGCTAGAATGAGATCTAGGAAGTCAGAAACCATCCCTCAGTTAGGCTGTTGTAAATGAGCTGTGTGAATTCATCAGCGAATCTTGGTGCTCTAATTAGGCAACTTCTAATGTTCTTCTGAAAGCATTGGTCTAGAAAAGAAAACTACCCAGACACCAAACAGATACCTGAAAGATAATAGATTTAACCGTACTTAAGTAGTAAGTGTTTCACATGTCTTACATATTTTTTAGTGTGAGACTGAAAAACTAAATATCCTAAATTGAAAATGTCTACAATGTCATGTGCCACCAGTATAATTAGAATAGCCACTGGAGGGCTGGCGCCATGGCTCACTTGGTTAATCCTCTGCCTCTGGCACCGGCATCCCATATGAGAGCCGGGTTCTAGTCCTGGTTGTTCCTCTTCCAGTCCAGCTCTTTGCTGTTGCCCGGGAAGGCAGTGGAGGATGGCCCAAGTGCTTGGGCTCCTGCACCCGCATGGGAGACCAGGAGGAAGCACTTGGCTCCTGGCTTCGGACTGGGGCAGCACACCAGCCGTAATGGCCATACAGCCATTTGGGGGATGAACCAATGAAAGGAAGACCTTTCTCTCCGTCTCTCTAACTCTGTCAAACAAACAAACAAACAAAAAAAAAAAAAAAAAAAGAAAAGAAAAGAAAAGAAAAGAATAGCCACTGGAATCTTGTTAAAGAACACAAATGTAGAAGACTGAGTTGCTTTGACTTAAAAGTGATGCAGAATGTTTATTCCAACATTTTGATTCAGTCATATCTCAAGGATGATTTAACCTGTGTATTATAAGTATAAACATGAGTGTGTAGGACTATATATCTAATTTTTTATCAACATCACAAGTTTCTCTATGTTTCTTTCAGTTGCAGAAAATGTATTTTTTATTTATTAAGGAACAAACAAAACAGTATTTGTGCCATTTCTTTCAAATAATATTTAAAGTGATAATAATTAACACTCTCTTCCTTTAAGTACTTACAATAAATGGCAGAAAATGTATACCCTTGTCAAAATATAGATTTGTGAAAATTAGATCAATAGCTATTAGGGAAGGTATAATAAATGTAAAAGTACAAGCATAGTACAAAGCATCTTGAAAATTGAATCAGAGCTCTATTACAAAATTTAATCATGATTATTTAATTCAAGGTGAATTGATTTTTTAAATAAAAATAAAAATTCAAATGTTGAAAACAATTTGTGGAAAATTAATCACAGAATTAAAATAATTTTGTGCAGTTCAATCTGGAAAATACTCAAGAATATGTCACCAATATTAGCATAACTCACATGAAAGTGTCTATAATATCCTTAGAGTCAAATATGAGCACCAATAGAGTGGATCACAACATTTCTTCCAACTCAGTTGGAAATGTATTACAGATTTAAATAGGAAAAAAAAAAAAGGCTTTCAGCAAACAATATGGGAAGAAGTTCATCATGAACTTGTAGTAGGCAAAATTTCTTAATCAGAAGATAAAAACTATTAATGACAGAAGTTAAAAACTTGTGTTCATCAAAAGATATAACTAATACAAAAAGACAGCCCAATGAAAAGAAGAGAAGATAATTGTAAAGCCTAAATCCAACAAAAGATACATATCCAGGATATAGAAACTACTATCAAGATAAATCAATCTGATAGAGAAATGGATTAAAGGTTTGAATATAAACCTAAACAGAAAAAATGATAAAATTTACCAAGAGCAAGGGAAGGAGGGAGAAAGAGAAAGAATATCCAATAACTGGCATGAGTATGTAGTGACTGGATCTGGATCTTTCATGCATTGTGAGAATATCTAAATTGGTGCAAGTATTTTGGAAAACATTTTGTAGTGTCTAATAAAGCTGAATATATTCATACCCTCTAATTTATTTATTTTTTAAAAGACATATATTTAAAAGGCAGAATTAGAGAGAGAGAGAGAGAGGAAGAGACAAAGAGATAGAGAGAGAAAATTGCAGAGAGAGACATCTTCCATCTGCTGGGCCAGGTTGAAGCAAAGAGAATGGAACTCCATCTGGGTCTTCCAAGTGGGTGCAGGGCCCACAAGACTTGAGCCATCCCTTGCTTTCCTGGACATATCATCAGGGATCTGGATCAAAATAGGACTCAAGCCAGCACCTATTTAGAATGCCACAACACCAGCTCCATATCCTATAACTTAGCAAGCTTACCTGAGAAATATACCCAAGAGAAATGAGTTTTTATATTTCCAAAATGTATGTAAAATAATGATTCTTGAAAATATATTAGAATGAATAGCTATATTGTCATATATTCACACAAAAAAATTTTATTTATTTCGCAGACAGTGTGAAAGAGAGAGACAGAGAGAAAGGTCTTTCTTCTGTTGGTTCACTCCTCAAATGGCCGTTATGGCCAGCGCGCTGCCCCAGTCCGAAACCAGGAGCCAAGTGCTTCTTCCTGTCTTCCATGCAGTTGCAGGGGCCCAAGCACTTGGGCCATCCTCCACTGCCTTCGCGGGCCACAGTAGAGAGAGACCTGGACTGGAAGAGGAGCAACCAGGACTAGAACTCGGCTCCCATATGGGATGCCGGCGCCAGAGGTGGAGGATTAACCAAGTGAGCCACAGCGCCGGCTCCCACACAATGGAATATTGAACAGTAAGTAATGAAGTGAACTCCAGATGCATGCAACAGTGTGGATGAGCTATACAGATACATTATTAGTGAAAGAAACCAGACATAAACAATTATACACAATTTGAATCCATTTTTACAAATCTGAAAGAGAAACATAATTTATGGTGTTAGAAATTAGTGGTTTTGCTTAGGAGGAGTAGGAGATGCCTAGTGACCAAAGGAGCATAGTAGGGGGTGCCGTCTGGACTCTGGAAATGTTCTTTTTCTTATTCTGGGTGCTAATTTCATGTCTCTGCTCACTTTCCGTGAAATTGATTATGATTTGTGTTATTTTCTTAAAAATTAATATTTTTTGTCTGTTCTACTTAATATGACTGGTTTAATTCTGTAATTAATACACAGTTATTCTTAAGTGTTGAAATTTAACTGAAATGTGATCCCTGTTAAACATAAGAGTGGGAATAAGAGAGGGAAGAGATGTACAATTTGGGACATGCTCAAGCTGACTTGCCCCAAATGGTAGAGTTAGAAACATACCAGGGGATTCCAATTCAATCCCATCAAGGTGGCATGTACCAATGCCATCTCACTAGTCCAAGTGATCAATTTCAGTTCACAATTGATCATAATGAAAGGACTAAGAGTCAAAGGGAGCACATAAACAAGTCTAGTACCTGCTAATACTAACCGATAGAATAAATAAAGGGGAGGGTGATCCAACATGGGAAGCGAGATACACAGCAGACTCATAGAATGGCAGATGTCCTAAACAGCACTCTGGCCTCAGAATCAGCCCTAAAGGCATTTGGATCTGGCTGAAAAGCCCATAAGAGTATTTCAGGCATGGAAAGCCAAGACACTCTGGCAAACAAACAAACAAACAAACAAAAAACAAAAACAAAAACCTAAATGAAAGATCTCTGTGAGTGAGATCCCAGTGGAAAGAACAGGTCTTCAAAGAAGGAGGTACCTTTCTCTGAAGGGAGGAGAGAACCTCCACTTTGACTATGACCTTGTCTAAACAAGATAAGAGTCGGAGAACTCAAAAGGCTTCCATAGCCTTGGAAACTCATGACTGGAGCATAGGGAGATTACTGATGCCATAAACAGGAGTGTCAATTTGTAAAGTCAACAACAGGAGTCACTGTGCACTTACTCCTCATATAGGATCTCTGTCCTTAATGTGCTGTACATTGAGATTTAATGCTATAATGAGTACTCAAACAGTATATTTCACTTTGTGTTTCTATGGGGGTGCAAACTGTTGAAATCTTTACTTAATGTATACTAAACTGATCTTCTATATATATAGAAAATTGAAAATGAATCTTGATGTGAATGGAAGGGGAGAGAGAGCAGGAAATGGGAAGGGTTGCGGGTGGGAGGGAAGTCATTGGGGGGGAGGGGGAAGCCAATGTAGTTCATAAGCTGTACTTTGGAAATCTATATTCATTAAATAAAAGTTAAAAAAATTAATATTTTTCTTGCATGTATGCTATATTATAAAAAAAGTAATAGAACCAAAAAAATCACAAAATTTACTAAGACTGGTATGTTCTAAATGTCTCTCCATCCTAGATCTTCTGAACATCAGTCCTAGGAGAAATCAGAGCTCCATGGTCAATGAGAAAGGAACATTCTAAAAGCTTTCCTTTCCAGTCATAATTGTGTAGGTGCCTGAAGTTTCCTATGGGAAGTTGGTTAGGTGTAAGGATGTTCTTTTACTGGAGAACATGTTAGACTTCTCTGTGAAAAATTTCCAGACATCTCCCCAAGATTCTGACATGGTCCTAAGAGAAGAGACACTATGGCATCCTCAACCCTGGAGAATGTGCGGCTTACGGCAGGGCCTCTGTTGTTTACTTCGTGAAGAGAAAGTGGTGCGTGAATGAGGAACTCCAGATGGACAGCTTCCTATCGCCTCCAATCCAAAATGATTGCACCACTGTGAAGTCAGTATAGGAGCTAGACCCAGCTCCTACTTCTGTCTCCAGCTTCCCACTAACACAGATTTTAGGAGGCTGTAGGTGATCACTCCACATCCACATGGAAGACCAAGACTGAGTTCCCAACCCCAGCATTGCGTTCCCATCCATTGCAGGCACTTAGGGAGTAAAGCAGAAGAGGAGAGCTCTCTCTGTGTCTATTTGTCACTCTCTCTGTCTCTCTCTGCCTCTTAAAGGAGCACTCAACACTACTGACTGATTTTATTATTTCTCGCAATATTGATTTTATTGGCCTAGATAACCTTAATAAGTGTCCATTTGGCCTTGAAGCTTACATACAAAGACAGCTTCCAGCAATTATCAAACATAAGATGAAATTTTAAAGTCTTTTGGAGCATTCAGTTTCCTTTTGTCCTACACTATGAGAACTGAGCTTTATTTTCATGGCCATGTCAATCACTGTTTCAGAAAACATGGTTTGGAAAATGCAGAGGTGAGGCAAACATTATCCTTGAAGCTTACTCTTTTTAGACCATAAAAATTTCTTCATCTGAGCCTGATCAGCATTATCTCAAAAGAGACATTTGTGAAAACTAATGATAACATCAGGTGTGCTTCAACATTTACATTTCCTATTAAATTGAAAATTAAATACCTTCTCCAGAAAATGCTGGATATATGCATATTTAGATAACTTTTATTAGCTAATGAATTAGAATCCTGTAAAAGTCAGCATCTTCCAAGTCATCAGTTTACATACTTAATTAAAACTCTATTAGCTTCATTTGTTATGCAAAATAATGATCTTGGGATTGCAAGATAAGAGGACTTTGTTAGGATGCTAGAATATGCTGATATCATGGGATTCCTTCACAGATTTCCTGAATTATGTATCAGGAAGCAATTGTCATCTGTTTCATACAGCTTTGAGGCAGAGAAAGAGGGGCTCAGGGTTTGGGAAAAGCAATTTTTGACTATATCACCCCACTTGTTTGTAAACACTAAATTTTAATCTACAAAAAAAAACCTCTCAAAATGAAAACCTCTCTTGTTTATTTGAAGTAACAAGTTCACCAGTGGTTTTAGATGGGGACACCACCATCAGAGACCACTTCATAACATGGAGACAGACTGGGAAGTGGTAATCCTTGTACTTTTCCAAGGCTTGACACTTAAAAACAGTATCCTCTCTTCAGTTATTTCTTGGCTTCATTTAATTTTTTAAACTATCTTCAGTATATATAAATACACACAGTTTTCATTCCTCATTGTTGGTCCATGAGTAAAGTAGGGTAACTTATGAACTTCATTTTCAAGTGAGAATATTCAGGCCCATGGGCCTGAGGGTTCAAGACTCTAGGGCCAAAGTCACACGGAGCAGACTTTGTGACTCTTGCTGGGTGCTGTCTGAGTCTCCATGGGTCTGGTGTTTTATGATGTAGCATAACACTTACACATGGTGTACTTCATGAACTCATGTTGGAAGGAAAGAATAGAATTGAGTCTGGGGTTGATTCTTTTTTTTCTTTTTTTTTAACTTTTATTTAGTAAATATAAATTTCCAAAGTACAGTTTATGGATTACAATGCCCCCCCCATAATTTCCCTCCCACTCACGCCCCTCCCATCTCCCGCTCCCTCTTCCATTCCATTCACATTAAGATTCATTTTCAATTATCTTTATATACAGAAGATCAATTTAGTATATATTAAGTAAAGATTTCATCAGTTTGCACCCACACAAAAACACAAAGTGTAAAATACTGTTTCAGTACTAGTTATAGCATTACTTCACATTGGACAACACATTAAGGACGGAGATTCCACATGAGAAGTAAGTACACAGTGACTCCTGTTGTTGACTTAACAATTTGACACTCTTGTTTATGGCGTCAGTAATCTCCCTAGGATCTAGTCATCAGCTGCCAAGGCTATGGAAGCCTTTTGAGTTCGCCGACTTCAATCTAATTCCGACAGGGTCATAGTCAAAGTGGAAGTTCTCTCCTCCCTTCAGAGAAAGGTACCTCCTTCTTTGATGGCCCCATTCTTTCCACTGGGATCTCACTCAGAGATCTTTCATTTAGGTCTTTTTTTTTTTTTCCCAGAGTGTCTTGGCTTTCCATACCTAAAATACTCTCATGGGCTTTTCAGCCATATCCGAATGCCTTAAGGGCTGATTCTGAGGCCAGAGTGCTATTTAGGACATCTGCCATTCTGTGAGTCTGCTGTGTATCTTTGGACCATTCAGAGTCAGGGAAGGAAATGCAGGGACATTCTGCATATTTTCTTTCTGAGCTATAGTTATAGGAAGTGACAGAGATACGGTTTGGAGCAAATCATGTATAATAAAGTAATCTGAAGGGGGAAGAGAATGGATTCTGGGTCAGGTTAGTGCCTTAAATAGCTGAAGTACCACTGAAATATCTGGCCCATGGATTTGTGAGAAAACCAGGTCACCTGGAACTGAAGAGGTAGATAGAGAAGAAGTATTGCTGAACAGGGAGGGAGGCAAAGAAGAACTGACTGTGAGATGATTTCCTGAAGAGCTGGCCTGGCCTGGGGTATGAGGTTCCTAACCAAACTGCCTGGCAGCTGGAGCAAGCCCCTGGCTCTGTCTCACTGATTTCAAGGTCATTCACTTACAAAGATAAGCCTGATTATACGCCTCTTAATGTGAACTCTGTAGCAATTATTTGAAAGAAATGATTCAGAAATGATTAATCCAGTTTTGAATTTTAGGAATATTTTTATCCCATAGGTCTGTGGATAATGGTATGAATGAATCAGTAAAACCTGCTCATAAGAGGTTATCTCCATGTAGAATGTTCTGTGAGCACAAAAATCCTCCATGTCTGCCCTTATGGGGGACCAGAATGTAGCTTAGAAATGGGCACAGTTGAGTTGGGCATTTGGCACAGCTGTTAAGATCCCACTTGTGATGTCCCATATTGTAGAGCCTGAGTTCAAGTCCTCGCTCTGGTTCTGATTCCAGGTTTCTGCTAGTGAGCACCATAGAAGGTAACAGGTAATGGTTCAGTTATCCAGGTAGCTGCCACCCACATGGGACACTCAGATTGAATTCTTGGCTTCTTGCTCTAGACTAGCCAAGACACAACTTTTTGAGTGTTTGGGGAGTGAACCATCACATGAAAGCTCTCTCTTTTTTCTCTCTTCTCTCTCTCTCTCTCTCCCCCTTTCTCTCCCTCCCATGTGTGTGTGTGTGTGTGTGTTTGTGTGTATGTGTATGTATTCCTTTCAAATAAGAAGAAAATATATAAAAATTTTAAAAACAGGTAAGATATATATGACATTCTTGTTCTTTCATTTCTTTTTCTCCCCATGTCAAGTCACTGCCTTTCTTAATGAGTGTTCATTGTTCTAGAACTCTCCATCATTTTCCCTTGTTTATCCTGTCCCAGTCAATTCTTCTCCAACTTAAATATTTCCGACTGGTGTCTAATTCCCTCTGTCCTTCTGAGATACTAACCATGAATAATCAGATCATGAATTGTAAAAAATGTATTTACATTATCATTATTATAATGTGTTTATTTCTATACCATTTTCAAAAATTTTATGGGGAAGGCCCAGAAAGAGTACGTGTCACTTGGCACCCTAGAATCTGGAGAGACAGGTGGATCCAACAGTCAATGAAGCCACTGGAGCCATGAACTGAAAAGGGTTTATAAATGGTAGTGCTAAGAGATTGCTGGAAGCTGAGTGTGAACAAGTGTGAAAGTAAGAAACACTGGGTGGGGTGTGGGAATCCTATACCTTTTTTTTTAAGATTTATTTCTATGTTTTGGAAAGTCAGAGTTACAGAGAGAGAGAGGGAGAGAGAGATCTTCCATCTACTGGTTCATTTCCCAGATGGCCACAATATCAGCACTGGGCCAGGGCTGAAGCTAGGATTCTTGAGCTTCTTTCAGGTCTCCCATGAAGACATAGGGGCCCAAGCACTTGGGCCATCCTCTGCTGCTTTCCCAGGAACATCAGCACAAAGTTGGATCAGAAGTGGAAGCCAGGTCTCAATGCAGCTCACATATGGGATGCCGGCATTGCAGGTGGTGGCTTAAACTGCTAGACCACAACACTGGCCCTAATCCCACTCTTTTGTGGGTTTATTTCCAGGAACTTCAACATGATTTTATGATAAGGATTTAAGAAAAGAAATATTCCCTCATAGCTGGAGGAGAAAGGTGGTGGTGCAGGGAGTGTAATCATTGTGAAATAAACCAGAAGTGATCATTATCCAAAATAAAGTCTTATTCTAGGGAGGGGGGAGGGAGTGGGAAAACCTTGCCTCAGATCATATTGGAGAAAGGCATTTATTACATCTAGCCTGCTGCAGCCTCGCTATCTTACCAAAGTGGAGGAATGAAACAACCATAACACTAGAGAAATACTTGTTAAAGTCAAATCACATAAACACAGGTGCACTAAAAGACTGAGGCTTAGTCATAAGGTTATAGAACTCTCTTGCCCTTATTCCTATCCTTATCACTACAATAGCAAATTTCCAGAAGAGTAAAAGTGGGTTAGAACTAAACAAGGTGCAAAGCACAGATTATCTCTGAGGAAGAAGCCAGGTCAAGAGGGACAACAAAAATGATTCTAGAAAATTTGAAGCCTCTAACACCTACAGCTACCAAAAATAAAAAAAAGGAAAGAAAAGAAAAAAAGTGTTAAACACAGTCAAACTCAGCCAAATTCACACACAGTAAAAGCCCTATTGACCTTAAATTTTATTGTCCAATAAAACATACTCAGTTTTTAACAACAAAGAAATACAAGACTTGTCAAAAAGCAAGAGAAACACAATTTAAAGACACAGAGAAGACATTAATACCAGACTCAGATGTGACAGAATTTGGAATTTCCAGACAGGGAACTCAAAATAATCATAATATGTGATAGGAACTAATGAGATAAAAAGAGGTAGAAAACAGGCAAGAACAAGTGATGAGTTAGGTCAGCAGAGTGATAGTAACTCTGAGAAAATCAAAAGAAAATGTCAGAAATCATTAACAAAAGGAAAATACCTTTGATGGGCTCAGCATTAGACAGGATATACCTGAGAGACCCAGCAGTAAGCATGAAGACAGCTCAGCAGAAGCTACTAAATTTACATGCAAACTGAAATAAGGATGAAGAAAAACAGAGTACCCAGTAATGGTGGGGTAATGAAAAGATTTAACATGCATGTAGTTGGAATACCAGAATGGGAAGAAAAAAGCAACCTACCAGGAGGAATATTTGATGCAATAATAGTTTAGAACTTTCCAAAATGTGTGACAGACCCGAGAAATTCAGATAACAACAAGTAGGATAAATACCAAAGTGCTAAATGTATACTATTACACTCAAACAGCAGAAAACAACAGAGAAAATCTTGAAAGATGTTGGTGATGTGGGAGAAAGTAAAATGCAGAGCCCCCCCCCAATAAAAAAAGGAATGATAGTGGACTTCTCATTAGAAACCATGCAAACAAGAAGACTTTAGAGTAGAATATTTTGTAGGTTGATCCATTCACTGTAAGAAAAGTACCATTTTAATATAAGATGCTCGTAATAGGGAAAAAGTTAGTATGGGCTTCAGGGGCAATCCCTGTATGATCTTTTAAGTTTTCTGTAAATTTAATGAGTTTCAGAGGAAGCTACATAACAGTCTTCCTGTGTGTCCAGAGGAAAATGTAACAGTTTGCTGACCTAAAAGATAGAATTTTCTCTGTTACGTACTTGGAAAAAACTAGGGGCTGGATTTGTGACACAGTGAGTTAAGGTGCTGCTTGCAATGCCAGCATCCCATATGGGCAGTTCGAGTCCTGGCTTCTGCACTTGCAATTCAGTTTCCTGCTAATGTGCCTGGAAAGCAGGGAAGGTCAGCCCAAGTCCCTGGGCCCCTGCACCCACGTGGGAGAACAGGATGGAGTTCTAGGTTCTTGGTTTTGGTCTGGCCCAGTCCCGGCCTTTGTGGCCATTTGGGGATTGAACCAGCAGATGGAAAATCTCCCTCTCTCTCTCTGTACCTCTGTCTTTCAAATAAATAAATAAATCTTAAAAAAATAAAAGACTGATACGGGAACCAGGGAGGAATCCAGGAGCCCTTTGAGCAGTCTCCTTTTCCTGCCTGGAAAACTCCTAGTTCATGCCTGTGACTAAGTGATATTTCCTGTGGAGGGTTTCCCGTCCTCCCCATGTGCATCGTACAGCTTCGCATCCTCATCAATTTCATATACCTGTGGATAGTGTTTGTCTTTCCTGTTAGACTGTAAGCTCGAAGGTATAAACTGCATATGTTTTTGTATCTTTTTTCTTAACATGAACCTGATGTCTGAAAGATACTAGATACTAAACATTTGTTAAATGAGTGGATAAGAAACATATTAAATGTCATATAAAGTCCTGTGGGGAGCAACTGGGAGCAACTCGGACTAGACTAAGTTACTGGAATTAAGACTTATTCTATGCATCTGCTCTCCCACAGTATGGCGCTGAGAAGGGAGTAACAGCTTCTACACAGCTGCCTCCAGTTCAACCAATAAACAGCAGGACCTGCTCCTGATTGGAGGAGAGCAGCGTACGCGGCGTGTGGGTAGCAGAGTTGGGATTGGTGGAAGAGGACTATAAAGGAGGAGAGAGACAACATGCACCAGGAACATCTGTCTGAAGGAACACCTGAGCAGCCCCCGAGAGAGCCGGCCGGCGGTGTGCCGCTCCCCCGCGGAAGTGGGGAAAGTGGCAGGGGGCCCGCCCCTCCACGGAGGTGGAGGGACGGTAGCCAACCCGGGAAGAACCAGCAGCAAACCCGGGAAGGGCCGAGCAGACAAAAGAACAGCGCAGGGTCCTGTGTCGTTCCTCCACAAAGAGGGGGAGCGACATAATGGTGCCGTGACTCGGATAGGAAACCTAGGCAGGGTTTGTGTCATTCCTCCATGAAGATGGGGAGCTACAAGTACCACAGGTGAATGGCTTAAACAGCAAACATTTATTTTCTCACAATTCTGGAGACTAGAGATCTCAGATCAAGCTGTTGACTAGATTGGGTTCTTCTAAGGCATCTCTCCTTGACTTGAGGATGGCTCTCTTCTATTTCTTCACAACTAGGTCTAATTTCTTCTTTTTACTAGGACTCTCATCATGTTGGATTAGTGCTTGTACTGTACCAGCCTCGTTTTAAATGAATCATCTCTTTAAAGGCCCTATCTCTAAATATTCATTTTGTGGTGCTGGGGGATAAGATATTGACACATGAATTTTGGGGACACAATTCAACCCATGAAATTATTAGCATTTGGACTTAAGGCAAGTTGAGGAATAAGTGATCTTAGCCAAAAGGTCGAAAAGCGATATAAGTGACCTCCAAGATTCAGAAAGTTAAGATTCCATCCTCACTTCTTTTCTTTACTTCTTTTCTCTGTACCTGTGATCCCCTCTTGAAATTAATTCCTTACCAATTTGCTTAGACCTGAAGGGTTGGAATAGGATCTTTATTTATTTCATTTATTTATTTGAAAGTCAGAGTTACAGAGGGAGAGAGATCTTCCATCTATTGGTTCATGCCCCAAATGTCCACAACAGCCAGGATGAGACCAAGCCAAGGTCATGAGCTGGGAGCTTCCTTTTGGTCTCCCATGTGGGTGCAGGGGCCACCTGCTTTCTAAGGTGCATTAGTAGGGAGCCGTATTGCAAATGGAGCAGCTGGAACTCGAACTGCCACCAATATGGAATGCCAGTGTCGCCATGCAGGTGCAGGGCCCAAGCACTTGAGCCATCCTCCACTGCCCTCCCCGGCCACAGCAGAGAGCTGGACTGAAAGAGGAACAACCAGGACTAGAACCCGGAGTGCCGGCTCCGCAGGTGGAGGATTAGCCTAGTGAGCCACGGCACCGGCCTGATTTGATTTTTTTTATATACTAGAAGCTTTTATATTCCTTAGAATCTTTCCAGCAATTGTAAAATCAGCTACAAAAGCAAATTTACTGGAACCCCAAAGTCTACTCAGAAACATCGAATTCCTGTGTTACTGCTTCCCTTTCTGCTTGAGCTGGAAACCTCCGGGGTGAGCAACAGCCCTTCAACTGCATCCTTCCTTCCCAGAATCAGTCACTGTGGTTGTGTAAGGAGGGGACAAGCTTTTAGTCAGAGAACCTGCATGGCTCAGCCTGCTGGAGTTTGTGCCTGACTAATGAGATTGCAGTGCTGGCTTCCCAGGCTTCTACCCTTGAAGCTATTTCCCTTCTGCACTGTCTCAGGGGTGATTTGTATATCCCTTGTGTCAGCCCCAGAGACAGTGGATGAGGGGAGAGCTCAGAGTTCAATTCACTGATGGACAGTTTTCTTGCTGTGGGGCATTACATTTATGTGAACAACCAAGATGTGTGAAATACCGTCTCCCTCACAAATTGGATTCCCTTTTCTTCTTTCCTATCTGTGACTAAGGAAAGGGAGAGTAGAAGTAATGTTTCTCTTTCTGATTTTCTTCTAGAATAGCATATTAAAATATGACTCAATATCTCCTCCACAAATGGGGCCACTGTGTGCTTTCTAATTCCATCCAGGCACCAGTAACCTCCATATTTTCTTTCACCTCCAGGCATGGTTCTTACTTACAAAAAAGTGTGTATGTGAGAGTGTGTGTGTGCACATGTGTGTGTAGCATATATATGTGCATCTATTTCTGAACATGCATGTTGAGAGATACAAGGAATTTTATTTCTCTCTCTCTCGTCCAAGACTGAAGAATTGCTTTCAGTATATGAACTATTTTTCAGAAATAGACATTTGAAGTGATTGTATTTCAATTGATGACTTTCCCTACCAACCCTCTGGACAACAAAAATCCTCAAAGGAATCTGCATTTTAATTTCTTGTTTTTCTCTCTTGAATCCTGCTGTTTTAAGGCCATCAGTTTAAAGTAGGAATTTTTTGAAAGCACTGGGATAAAACGGAATATGATTGACATAATTTTGGAAAAATCTCTTGGATCCTACCATTATCTATCAAGTTAGGTCCATATAACAAATGATTATGTAACAAAGTAAAAAGCAAAGTGCTGAACAATGTAGCATATTAAAGTTCTCTTGCAGGGCACTGGGCATGGTGAGAGAATAAATAGATTCCTATGGAAGGGACAGAGAATGAAATTGACAGTGGTCCAGTGATAAACAAAAACAGTAGAAAGTGATCAGGGCAAGGAAAATAGGAGCAGGTACAGGGGATCATCTGGAGAATCTTAAGTGCTAATAGCTTTATTCTTGCATACTCCATCTGTAGGATAAGCGTTGTTCTTTCAGGCATGACACTTTGAAAGTCTTTGCATTTGTTCCATTTTTATATTCTGCTTTTCCTTTCTTTTTATTCATTTCATTTCTTCTGACACAGAAGAAAGGAGCAAGTTTATTGGTATATTGTCCTATAAAATACAAATCTGTCACAATGCACCGCATACATTCTATTAGCATTCTTGTTAGTCCTAAAAATCAATCCATCCATTCACATTTATTCTTAGCATTTGACATACAATATTTAAGAGAAAAAATCTCTTTTACAAGAGAAGGGTGTTAGAAAAAGTATCAAATTTCAGAAGAAAGGATTAGTGACAGTCAATTTCTGTTTCAAAATCACCAGGGAAAAATCATAATGCCTACTAATGTACTTTAGGGGAAAAAAGGCCAAGTTGATCCTTAAAACACAGTAACATTAATACTTAAAATAGATTTAACTTTGTTTAATTCTGAGGAAGGGATTCTGGTGGTCAGGACAAGTGTACTCTGAGCCTGCACAGGATATTAACCATGTCTTTCTCACAGCCCCTTACATTGTGGGAGAAAATAGACCAATCCAGGAAAGATGGGATTCCAAATAGACCACTCCTCAAAATGAAAAACAGTCTCCCACCATCTCTGGAGGCATTGCTCCCTAATTTGAGAATTTTACAATTGCTTTTCTGATTGGCACACCTGCTCTGAATCTACATATACAAAACCCTTCTCCTGGGTGTGGGCAAGAGGAGTTAATCTACCTAATAGCATTTCGATTACACAAAAAGATATCTGATCTTTCCAGGGGAAAATAAACTGGCATGAACAAAAGGTTCTTCCTAAGCCTCTTTTTCTAAATGCCTTCCTAATTTGTGGGAGGGTCACAAACAAGAGTTGCCCCTGGCAAGTAGCTCTCTGCAGTGATTGTCTGTTTTTCATTCTTCTAGGTCAAAACCTTCTGGGGATCATTTGCCTCCGTCTTGTGAATTCACTGAAACATGGTATATAGGTTCAGGGAAAGAGGATGTTGACTGTACATAGTTAACTAACTAGGGGATATAGCAAATACTTATATTAGTTCATTAAAAATAAGTGCTGACTTAGTTGAACCTTTTTTTAAGGATCAGGAAGAGTCGAAGAGTCTGGTTTTTTTTTTTTTTTTTTTCTATAGCAGTTATTGTAACCCTGAACAGGAGAGCTCAAAAGCCGCTGAAAAGGATTATGGCTTTTGTGTCTTAAAGGTATTAGTTGCTAATTGGATTAGCTATCCTTATCAGTTTGGGACTGAGAAATACCCTTGTAAAGACACAGGCTTCTGTAATGAAGTGCCATGTTAATGCCTATTAGGTGGTTGGTCAGAAAGAGATCTTTAAAGAGAGAATAACGACAGTCATATTTCTCAAACTGAATACAAAGACTTAAACTGAAAAATGCTAATTTTGGTTTTCAAATTGCCCTACAAAAATGTGTGAGATGAATTTATATTAGCAATGCATACTAAATCATATTCATTGAAAATGAAATTTATGAAACCAGAGATCTTTGGGAAAAATCCAGACTTGTGGTAGTTTTATAGTTGACCTTGGGGATACTTGTCATGCAGATTTTCATTTTGAATATGCCTTCTTGTAGTCCATTGAAGGCATTGATGATAGATCCCCATATGGCCTGCATTTGTTCAGGCGTCCATTTTTTCTTCTGCACTGATTCCCGACTTAGTCATATAGCTTTTTAGCCAATGGAATAGAGGCAGATGTGATACTTAGAGACTTGACAAGTATTTTCTCACTGGATTTTCCCTTTTTCCATTGTTGCAATCCTGCAACCAAGTGAAAGAGCACAGACTAATCTGATGAAAGATGAGAACCACATGATGTGGCCCAGGATGCCCAGACTGACAACAGCTATCCGTCCCTAAGCTGACTCAGCAGCTAACAAAGGATTCATGAGAGATAACAGAAGCTCAGCCAAGCCTAGTCCAGAGTACCAGAACTGTCCAGCTGAGTCCTGGCTCTATTGCCAAGCTACAGAATTGTGAGCAAAGAATTTATTGTGCCAAGCTACAAATTTTGAATTGGCTTGTTATATAACTGCTGAATTCCACCAAACATTTAAAGAACTAATTCTCATTATTCTCAAGCTATTCAAAGCAATTGAAAGGGAGAAATGCCTCCCACACTCCTATAAATCCTGCCTCACCTTAATCCCTAAGCCAGAAAAAGATACAACAGAGAAAGAGAACCATAAACCAATACCCCTGATGAACATACATTCAAAAATCCTCAATAAAATATTAGCTAATTGAATCTAATAACAAATCAGTAAGATCATTCACTTTGACCAAGTGGGATTTATCCCTGGTATGCAGAGATGGTTCAACATTCATGAATCAATAAATGTGATACAACACATTAGTAAACTGAAGAATGAAAACCATATGATTATTTCAATAGATGCAGAGAAAGCACTTGATAAAACACAACATCCATTCATGAAGAAAACCTTAAGCAAATTGGGTATAAAAGGAATATTGCTAGATACAATCAAAGCAATTTATGACAAACCCATGGCCAGCATCCTATTGAATAGAGAAAAGCTGGAAGCATCCCCCCTAAGACCCAGAAATAGACAAGGATGCCCACTCTCACCACTGCTATTTAATATAGTCCTGGAAGTTTTAGCCAGAGCCATTGGGCAAGAAAAAGAAAACAAAGGGATACAAATTGGAAAGGAGGAAGTCAAACTATCCCTATTCGCAGATGACATGATTCTATATATAGGGGATCCAAGACTCCACTGAGAGACTATTAGAACTCGTAAAAGAGTCTGGTGAAGTGGCAAGACTTAAAATCAACACAGAAAAATCAATCGCCATTTTATACACAGACAATGCCATGGCTGAGAAAGAACTTTAATGATCAATCCCATTCATAATAGCTACAAAATAATTAAATATCTTGTAGTAAACTTAACCAAGGATGTCAATGATCTTTAATATGAAAATTGTAAAACATTAAAGAAAGAAATAGAAGACATTAAAAAGTGGATAAATCTTCCATGTTCATGGATTGGAAGAATCAATATGATCAAAATGTCCATACTACCAAAAGCAATTTACATATTCAATGCAATCCCAATCAAAATAGAAAAAAAACTGATGCTGAAATTCATATGGAAACATAAGAGGCCCTGAATAGCTAAAGCAATCTTAGATAACAAATACAAAGCTGTTGGCATCACAATGCCAGATTTCAACACATACTAAGAGGCATTTTAATCCAAACAGCCTGATATTGGCACAAAAATAGATATATAGACCACTGGAACTGAATAGAAACCCAGAAATCAATCCACATACCTACAACCAACTTATTTTTGACAAAGTCGCTAAAATAATCCCTGAAGCAGACAGTCTCTTCAACAAATGGTGCTGGGAAAACTATTTCCAAGTGCAGAGGTATGAAACCAGACCCCTATCTTATACCTTACACAAAAAATCCACTCAAGATGGATAAAAAACATAAATCCATAACTTGATACCATCAAATTACTAGAGAACATTGGAGAAATTCATCAAGACTCAGGAATAGGTGAAGACTTCTTGGAAAGACCCCAGAAGCACAGGCAATCAAAGCCAAAATTGACAAATAGGATTCCTTCAAGCTGAGAAGCTTCTGCACTATAAACAAAAATCAACAAAGTGAAGAGAAAACTGACAGAATGGGAGAAAGTATTTGCAAAGTATGCAATGGATACTTGGTTAACATCCACAATCTATAAAGAGCTCAAGAAATTCAACAACAACAAAACAAACAATCCAGTTAAGAAATGGGCACAGGACTTGAACAGGCATTTTTCAAGAGAGGAAATTCAAATGGTCAACAGACACTTGAAAAAAATGCTCAGCATTACTAGTCATCAGGGAAATGCAGATCAAAACCACACTGAGGTTTCACTTCAACACAGCTGGAATGGCTTTCATACAGAAATCAACAAATAACAAGTATGTACACCATGGAATACTACACAGCATTATAAAAATAAAATAAAATGAAATGAAATCCTGTAATTTACAACAAAATGGATGCAACCTGTAAACATTATACTTAGTGAAATAAGCCAGTCCAGAAAAGAAAATAACCATATGTTCTTCCTGATCTGTGGTAACTAATAGAGCACCTAAAAAATATTCTATAGAAGTGAAATTGACACTTTGAGATGAGATGACTTTGAATAGCCCTTATTTTAACTGCTAAGGAACAGTTTTTTTTTAAACTTTTATTTAGTAAATATAAATTTCCAAAGTACAGTTTATGGATTACAATGGCTTCCCCCTCCCATAACTTCCCTCCCACTTGCACCCCTCCCATCTCCCGCTCCCTCTCCCATTCCATTCACATCAAGATTCATTTTCGATTATCTTTATATACAGAAGATCGATTCAGTATATACTAAATAAAGATTTCATCAGTTTGCACCCACACAGAAACACAAAGTGTAAAATACTGTTTCAGTACTAGTTATAGCATTACTTCACATTGGACAACACATTAAGGACAGATCCCACATGAGGAGTAAGTACACAGTGACTCTCGTTGTTGACTTAACAATTTGACACTCTTGTTTATGGCATCAGTAATCTCCCTAGGCTCTAGTCATGAGCTGCCAAGGCTATGGAAGCCTTTTGAGTTTGCTGACTTTGATCTTATTCAGAGAGGGTCTTAGTCAAAGTGGAAGTTCTCTCCTCCCTTCAGAGAAAGGTACCTCCTTCTTTGATGGCCTCGTTCTCTCCACTGGGATCTCAATATATTTGTTGAACTCTTTACTTAGTATAGAGTTCATCTTATGTGTTTAAATTTAATTGGAAATAGATCCTAGTAGAAAATAAGAATTGGAGGACCGACGCCATGGTGCAGTAGGTTAATCCGCCTGTGGCACAGGCATCCCATATGGGCGCCAGTTCTAGTCCCAGCTGCTCCTCTTCATATCCAGCTCTCTGCTGTGGCTTGGGAAGGCAGTGGAGGATGGCCCAGGTCCTTGGGCCCCTGCACCTGCCTTGGAGACCCGGAGGAAGCTCCTGGCTCCTGGCTTTGGATTGGCACAGCTCCGGCCATTGCAGCCATTTGGAGAGTGAATCAATGGAAGGAAGACCTTTCTCTCTGTCTCTCCCTCTCACTGTCTGTGAGTCTAACTCTCAAATAAAATAAGTAAAATCTTTTAAAAAATATAAGAATTGGAATAAGAAAGGGAGGAGAAAACAAGGTGGGAGTGTGGATGGGAGGGTGGGTAAGGTGGGAAGAATCACTATGATCCTAAATTTGTATTTATGAATTGCATGAAGTTTTTATACTTTAAATAAAAGTTTTCTAGGGGAAAATTTAAAATTAGATAAAACAAACGTGAAAACTGAAAGCTTTACCTATCATAGAAAAAAATGCTTTTAAAATAGGCAACTTTGTTATTTGTAGATACAACTATAATTCTAGGGTGTGGGAAAAGAAATGTAAGTATACACTCCACACTTTCACCTGTACTTGAAGAAAAAGTGTTCCAGAGATGAGGAATGACTTGGGTAGAGGCCCACAGCTAATTATTGACAACCAGGAATTAGGACCTGGGTATCCTGAATAATTCTCTGTGAAGCAGTTTTTCTACTAGATAATTATGCTGCTTCCTTATTTTTAAAGATTTATTTATTTATTTGATAGAGTTACAGAGAGAGCTGGAGATTCAGAGAGAGAGAGGAGAGAGAGAGATATCTTTCACGCATTGGTTCACCCTCCCTAAGTGCTGCACGACCTGGACTAGGCCGTGCCAAAGCCAGAGACCAGGAACTTCTTCTGAGTTGGGTGCAGGGGCCCAAGCCCTTGGGCTATCCTCCACTGCTTTCCCAGACACATTAGCAGGCAGCCAGAATAGAAGTGGAACAACCAGTACACAAACTGGCACCCATGTGGGATGCCATTATCTCAGGTAGAGGCTTTATGCTATATGCCATGTTGCCAGCCACTATTCTGCTTCCTTTTAAAGATGTTGATGTCCACATACATATTTCTGTAGGTTATGTTTCCAATCCTGAGAGTGGAATATGTTATTACATTCATTTGTACCCTCTCCCCCTGTGACAACTTTGATCATGTGTTTGTTTTGGTGAGTGTTTTGTGTATGACTGTGGTCAATACAGGGATAGGACCCTGATCTTAAACTCAGGGAATCTCTGATTCTGAACTAAGCAGTCAAAGCAGCTCTTTTCACTTCTTCATTTATTCACTCAGCAAATATTTGAGGGTTGCTTACTATCATGTCTCATACTGGAGACAGAGGTGAACGGAACAAAGCCTCATAGTCCTTTTAGTTTAGAAAAGGAAAGTAACTACTTATATAATAATAAAATAGTTAATTACACTTTTGATAAGTGCTATGAAGGAAAGTGTAGGAAAGATCTTGTTAATTAGCCTACTTATCTAATTAATAGACTTAAGGTAGTGACAAGATGGAATTAGGTCTTCTAAGCTCACGATTTTGTGTGCTTTAGTCTATCCCTCTTCTAAAATCCCACACCCTTTCTCTTTCTGTGTGTCTGTGATACATACACACGTACATAATATATGCCAATGTTACCACAAAGTTAACATGCTAGTTCCAAAGAAATGAAGATGTGTCTATAATAACTGCCAAGCAAGTTTCTGAAACTGTTAACCAAAAATTTCACCCTGGGTAGTGTTATCTACATACTTTAAACTGTATACAATTGCTCTATGGTCTTAATTTTCAATATGCATTTTTGACACTAACTAAAAGGAAGAAGAAAAATATTTTTAACATCCAGAACTAGAAATTTTTTTACGAAAACGCTGTTCTTGGGGCAGACAGTTTGGCATAGCAGCTTGACCTTGGGGCACCTCTGTTGAGACTCACCTCCACTGAGACTGAATGGAAGTCACAGAATAACTTCAGTTTCTCCATGTGTGATTCACAGGTTTCTTGCACCAGTCCCACATGACTTAAAAATTCAGATTCCCCAGTCCTCCTTCCAAACATAGGATTAGAATTTCTTGGGAGTGCATGTGTGGGGAGGTGCTGAAAGATTGAATTACATATGAGAAATCTGATTGCTTACGGTTTGAACTAGTGATTTAGGTAATGAATTTTTTTTAACTTTTTAAAATTATTTTCATTTTATTTGAAAGTCTGACAGACTCCACAAATGCCCATGACAGGCAGGGATGAGCCAAGTTGAAGCTGAGAAACTAGACCTCAACACAGATCTTCCGTGTGGGCGTCAGGGAACCAACAACTTAAATCATTGTTTGCTGCCTCCCAGAGGGCACAATTACAGGAAGCTGGAATCAGAAGCAGAACCAGGACTCCAACCCAGGCTCTCTGATATGGAATGTAGGTAGCCCAAGCAAGCAGGAGATTACCTGTTACGTCTAATCTTTGCCCCAAGGGAGTGGATTTTAACCAAAAATCAAGCAATTAAAAAAGTCAAATAGAACTAAGCTACTTGAAAAAATATGATAGAAACTTGATGGTTTGCTCCTGAGTTGGAAAGGAAGAGTGTAGGAGACAGACTAGGCAGAACAAGGAAAATATAGCTGACAAAATGGCCAGAAGCTGTGGTGCTTTCCAGTGGTGCTGTCAGGTACCTCTTATGGGAAGGCTGTCAGGGAGGGCATTTGAGGACAGGAACTTTTTTTGTGCAAGCTGAAGATGGTTAACTTACCATAAAGGAACCATCTCCTCATCCCAGTATCTCCTATCACCATTTATTCAATAGCAATCCTTACATTTTTAATTTTTACATTTTTAAATGTTTTCATTAGGAAAGATTTTTAAATTTTTTGTTTGTTTTGGTTTTGTGTGTGTGCATGTAACAAAAACTGGGTTGGTGATTCATACCTGAGTCAGTGCTTTTGGTAACAGAGAAAGCAAGCTTGGAAGGACGCTCTCAAAAGAGAGCTGGAGAATTTGAACCTCTACGGAGCCAGAAGATGTCAGGATACCTTTGCATGTCCAGACAGGGTGTGTATCTAGGCAACCTGATCTCAGCGAGTTGGGTAGCTTGGGAGACAAGTAGGTCACATAAACAATTGCCATTAGCAGTCTTCTCTGGTTTGTACAGTGCCAGCCTGGGCTCCCAGGAGATATCGTTGAGTGCTACTTTCTATACAGATGGTCTCTCCTGAATAATCTCTGCAACATTAAGAAGTAACATGTTTGCCACCCTGAAGATAAATGTGTGATTGTCTCTTTCCTGCAATCACAGTCAGAATCAGCTAGGCTTCTAGCCTGACAGCTCCTCTGCCTAATTGCTGAACCAGCAATCTCTGTGACATACAGAACGGCTCTTTTCATGAATGGGATTTGTTAAGAAGTCCTTATATCTCAGCTTCCTTCTTTCCGATCCAGTGGTGCTGAAAGAGTGCAGTACAAGGAGCAAGAAAAATGAGCAACAAGAGTAGAGGGATTGTTGATATTCCTAAAACACTTTAATACATAGTACTACAAGAAAGCCCTGAAACTCACAATGAATATTTGAAGAAATTACTTCTTTGTCGGGTACAGAAAACTTTGTAAATGGAAGGGGATTGATTATAGAGATTAGATTAGTTCAGGCTCCAATTTTAAGAATTGAATTTTAAAGAAGTGAGAATTTCCCAGACTCATGGGGTTTGTTTGTCATAAATAGGAGTGAAAAATTTAAAAAGCAGCTGATTATATTTTTTCTACAAAGAGCTCAAGACTAAATATTTTCTTGATGTAAATACACTCAAATGTATGGCAACTCTATTAAGGAGTTACTCAAAGCAATTGCCTAGATAATTCCAGACATGTCCAAGAGTTTCATTTTTCTGTATTTCAAAATCCTGATTTAATATATTGTTTCTAATTTATTTTGCTTGAACTTTGTCTATACTCAGTTTAAAAATCTGTTCTGTTTTCTTTGCCATTGCCTTAAAAGAATCTCTAATCTGTCTTTCCAACCATAGCAATTGCTTCCAACAGGATCTGCTTGCCACGTCTGTGCTGTGCGTTACTGCCATCCTCTAAAACATTACTTGATCCTGTCTTCCACACAGCCACTGATAATTCTGTTTTAATAAAAGATTATGATAAACCCCACATTAAGAGTAACTCAAACTGTTTCTTATCTCAGTTTGAGAACTACTGCAAGATCTTTTCTTTTTTCTGCTCTTTTTTTCCATTTCCAGCTAAGCCTCTCAGAATGTTGTGTATTCTGTACTCTTCAAACAAAAGGAACTAAAAATGATCCTTGAAAACATCAAATGCTGTTCCTTGTCTTGAAGGCTCTTCTTCTCTTCCTTCAAATGTAAAAATAATCTCCATTCTTGAGGCCCAGAACATGTGTAGCTTTTTTTATTACTTTGAATCCTTTTTCCTTATATTATTTTCCCTGCTTGAGCTTATAATATATATTTTCTATTTTTCTAGAATCAAGGTTATAGGAATCTGAAATACAGTTAGTATAGTGAATATTTGTAAAATGAAGTTGTTTTCTTGAAAAAAAATCTCGGATTCTCCAAATTTGACAAGAAACACATGTATTACTATAAGGAACTGATGTACTTACACTGAATATTTGTGCTTCTAGGATCTCAGGATTTTTTGTGCAGGAGTTTGAACCCTGTCTTCAACACTTACAAATCTGTGACATGCAAACGTTCTTTATTTATTACCTCCTTGCCTCTATCTTCTCATCTGAAATATGAGGTAATAACTGTACTTAGCAAGTTTCTGTAAAGATTAAATGGTTTAACACATGTAACTCATTTACAATAGGATCTTGCACTAATAAGTGCTCAAAAGTATTAACTGTTCTTATAATGAAAGGAGAGGTAGCGGAACACATGACTACAGGTTTTATTCTGATAGGGAACTTTTTCTTGTTCTTTTAAAACATGCTATATTCTTCTAAAAATGCTTTCATTTATGAGCTAACATTTGTAAATGTGTGTATATATTTTGTTTACTATATATTACTCCAAAAATCTGAAAATTCTGATTAACTATAGTCCTGAAGGTCTAATTCTAAGTCCTGTTGTTTTTGTAGTATCTCACAGCTGAAGTCTTATCTTCTAATGTGTCTAATTATTTATTTGTTTGTTTCAGATAATTCTATTTGCAATAGCATTAGAAATAATGAGACATCTAGGAGTTAATTTAACCAAGTAGATAAAGACTATAAAACATTGCTGAAAGAGATTAAGGCAGACTTAAGTAAATGGAAAGATATATAATATTCATGAATTAGAAGACCTGATATTATTAAGACATAATATTAAGACTACTATTTAATGAAATCTGTAGATACAATGCAATCTCCATAAAAATGCAAACAATCTTTGTTAGAAAAATAAAAAAGCTGATCCCAAATTCATATGACACTACAAAGGGCCCCAATGACACAGATAGATATTGAAGAGGAAGTATAAAGTTGTAGGACTCATTGTTCAGTTTCCCAAAGCCAACTAGCAAAAACAGTGTGGCACTGTCATAGGATAGACATATAAATCAGTGAAATAAAACTCTTTGTCCAAAAATAAACCTATACATAGATGGTCAATTGATTTTGACAAGGGTTCTAAGATCATTTGTTGGATAAAGAGTAGTCTCATCAACAAATTGTGCTGGGACAACTGAATATGCACATTCAAAAAGAGTGAAGTTGAATCCCTACTTGGTACCATATATAAAATTAACTGAAAATGGATTAATACTCTAAGCATAAACATTCAAGGCATAAGACTCCTAGAAGAAAATACCATATGACTTATGGTAAACCATATGACTTAAATGTAGCATTTAGGTACCCAAAACATGAGCAGTAAAAGAAAAATTAATACCCAAAAATATGAACAGTGAAAGAAAAATAAATTATACTTCATGAGAATTAAAGCTTTGTGCATCAAAAGAGATTAACAAAAATGAAAACATAACACATAGAATGGGAGTTTGCAAGCTACATATCTGACAAGGATTCAACATCTAGAAAATAAAGAAGATACAATTAGCATTAAAAATGACAACGCAATTCAAAAATGAGCAGAATACTTGAATAGCCATTATATATTTAAATGGTCACAAGCATATCAAATATGTTCAAGATCATTTGTCATTAAGGAAATATAAATCAAAGCCACAATGAAATGTTGTTTCATATCCCCTAGCATGGCTCCAATAAAATAAATGGCAAATACAATTGTTGGCAATTAAAAAAGTATATAGTATTATAAATGTTGGCAAGAATGTGAAAAAATGGAAACTCTCATGTATTACTTGTAAGAACTACTTGTAAAATGTTTTAGCTACTATGAAAAACAGTTTGACAGTTCTGTAAAATGTTAAACCTAGAATTATCATATGACCTAGAATCCTACTTCAAAGTACATACTCTAAATAATCAAAAACTGAAACTCAGATACTTCTATATACATATTTATGGTTATCATTATTCATGATAACTAAAACATGAAAACAGCCAAAATATCCATTAATGAATATTCAAATGAGTAAACAAAGTGTCATATAAGCATAACATGACATATTATTTAGATTTAAAAAAATTAAATGCTTGTATGTACTACTACATAGGTGAATCTCCAAAATGTTTTGCTAAGTGAAAGAAATAAGACACAAAAGTTTACATATTGCTTGAATCCATTATAGCAAATAATCAGAGTAGATGAATCTAGAGGTAGAAATCTAATTGTTAGTTGCCAAGGACTAAGGGCAGAGGTAAATGGAGAGTAACTTCTTAATATTTACAGTTTTTCATTTTGGGGTGCTAAAAATGTTGAAACTTAATAGAGGTGTTTGAGCACTATTTTGAAATGTATTAACTGCTGCTAAACAGTTTGACACAAAATTGTAAATTGTGTGGTATGTGAATTTCATCTCAATAAAAATAATCAACAAGAAAACATCTTTTTTTAAAAAAAATGATTTATTTATGTGGAAGGCAGAGAACCAATAAAGAGAGGAAGAAACAGACGGAGAGATCTTCCAACAACCTGTTTAGTCCCCAAATGCCCACAATATCCAAGGCTGGATTCTGCATGGGTTTCAGGGGCCCAAGTACTTAAGCTATCATCTGCTGCCTTCTCAGGCATATTATATCAAATCCATAGATAATAAAGTGGTTTACTTCCAATATCTTAATGAAGAACATTTTGAAGTGAGATAAAGCCAAAGAATCTTATAAGAATTATTTTTTGCTTATTTCTTTTTTTTAAAAAAAGATTTATTTATGTATTTTAAAGTCACATAGAGAGAGGAAGAGATATATATAGAGAGATCTTCCATCTGCTAGTTCATCCCCTCAATGGCTGCAAATGCCAGGACTGAACCAGGCTGAAGTCAGGAGCCAGGAGCTTCATCTGGATCTCCCACATGAGTGGCAGGGTCCCAAACAATTGAGCCATTCTCTCCTGCATTTCCCAAGCCATGATCAGGGAGATGGATCAGAAGTAGAGCAGCTGGCACATGAACTTGTACTCGTATGGGATGCCAGCATTGCTGGTTTACCTGCTATGCCACAACACCAGCTTAACTGGCTAATTTCTACCTAGGACATGAAAGCTGCCACTAACATCAGGCAAGTCAGTTTCCCATTTGCCTAACTCCCACATGTAGCTAATGGTGGATTTGCTATGGTGATCCCTGTCATGCTGACCACTTGGGGATTACTTACTATGTAGATCTGAGTTGAAGATACTTGATCACTCTTCTCCTTAAAGCGAACAATATAGAAACTCCCCCTTACTCTTCCATCAAATACTTCTTGCTTTCATAAAACCATTCTAAAATAAAGAAATTAATCTTTTTAACCAATTTAAATGTAAATCACAGTGACTTGATGTGTTATCCTCCTTATTATATTGTATTTTTAAATCAATCCAACATTATTCAAACATGATTGGGGAAGACAGTTTTATAAAGGCAACTCCCAAATCATGTTTCATAAATTACAATATTATCTCTGCCTACTAAGCTATATGAACAGTAGGTTCATTGAGTGATATTCAGGAAGAGTGGTTACTTGCATAGACAATGAAAAATACTCATCAACACACACATTTATACTGATTATAAGTATATCCTGGTTATATAGAAAACTTACAAATTATTATTTTGTAAAGACTATAATAGTGAAAATGTAGAGATCATCAGTCAATATCCAAAGATACACTGTGAAATTATATCTTCACTACAAATTTATTGGATTTAAGGGAATTTCATAACAGAACAGCCTAGCCTATGAACCAAATTAGGTAGAGGTGACTCTTTATAGTAACACAAAATTCTTTATTAAAACATCCCTTACATAGTTCTTTCAATAGAAATTATGTCCCAAGTAGTGAACCTACTCACATACGATAGAAACCATGTTATTTATTTTTTATTTTATTTTAGACAGTCAGAGTTAGACAGTGAGAGAGAGAGACAGAGAAAAAGGTCTTCCTTTTCCGTTGGTTCACCCCCCCCAAGTGGCCGCTACGGCTGGCGCGTTGCGGCCTGAGAGCTGCACCTATCTGAAGCCAGGAGCCAGGTGCTTCCTCCTGGTCTCCCATGTGGGTGCAGGGCCCAAGCACTTGGGCCATCCTCCACTGCACTCCTGGGTCACAGCAGAGAGCTGGACTGGAAAAGGAGCAACTGGGACAGAATCTGGTGCCCCGACCGGGACTAGAACCTGGCGTGCCAATTTTATATTTCCACTGTCTACAGAATGTTGGATTCATCCTCAGGCTATAGAATGGGAGTTGCAGCTATCCCTTTCTCCCAAGAGAAAAGACCCTAGGAAAACTAGATTAGATCTGTAGCTTAGATTCTTTCCCAATAAACCTTCCTTCTCTTATTACCTGTCTGATTTGTGTTATATTTCCATACCTGAATTTATCACTTGGTAGGAGGAAGAATTATCTCTAGAGCTCATTCCCACATTTGTTAATGCATTTTGCATCCTCTGAATTACCAGGTTAGGACTGATACTTGAACAAAATCATGGATCTACAGGGATAGAAGAAGAGAGAATAAATACTGAAAAGGAACCAATATCATCTACTATATATAACTAAAGAAGAAAATAAATTACTCAATGTCTGATGATAGCATAAATTTACCATACATTTTTATTTTGTATTTTACTTCATGTGCACAACCACCATTTGGTGATATTTGAATCAGTTAGCAATTTTTCCTTTGTTAACCTTATTTTTCACTTCTCCTTAACCCATTCTGCATCCATCATCATTTAAAAATACCAATAGAAGTTTATATTGCATTCCAAAAAACAGTATGTCCTTATTTTTTATGTTTTCCTCTGTCTTTAGTATCTTTAATTAATTTTTTTAATCCTGGAAGGCTTATTGATTATCTTAGATATTTCTTTAAAATTATGAGTACCATTTAGCTCTGAGTCATATTTTTCCTGACCAGGCTTTGAATATGTTTCTCTGATAGCATGGATAAGTTTGATGTATACTTAAATATTCACACACCCATTTCTCATGCTACAATATGAAGTTGGAGGTGAGTTCAAGAACTTTATCTTAATCACCCTTGTGTATCTAGTATCTAGCTGGTCATGGCAAGCAGCTATTCAATAATCACTAAATCAATAAAGAAGGCAACAGGCATACAAATATTAAAATTAAGTTGACATGAAGAGTACATGATGAACAATAACTTCTGGGTGTGTTAAATTAAAATGAGATGTATTACAAAATCTTTTTGAAAATGAATGCATGCATATAAAATATATTACCTGATTATTGATATTAATGGTATCATTCATTCACTCATTCAACACATACTTAGTGTTTAGTCCATCTTAGGCACAGCACATGGACAATATTGCACCATATGGCCCCTTCTTTTAAAATTTATGCCTATTTTTTGCTGAGACAAAGCAGCTATTTGGGAGTATTTTCAGAGATGCTTCAATCCTTTCATTAACAGATGGACTTCTCCTAAAATGTGGACTTTCAAGACCAAAGACTTCAAGGCCAAATGGACAATAGGGGACATCTAGTTTCTCAGACAGACAGCCAAGCTTCTGCATCCCTGCGTTTGGGTGCATAGTTTCCTGTGGTGTTTTGGAAAGATTGGACCAGCACTGGCACAGGGTTGGCTTGGAAGAATCAGCTCCTAGGAACCTCAATTAGTGTTTGGTGTGTGAACATTAAACAATGCTAAGTCTGGAAACAATACATCACACGGCAGGTCCCAGGAAATAAGCAGAAGTCTGGCAGCAGACCAGGGCAAGGGGCCAAATCACTCATCAAGGACGATTTTTTACACAGAAATGACAGCAGAATTGAGGACAGCAGGTATGACCTGAAGAGATAATGATATTAATTACATTTTGAAAATGAGATGAGAACAAAAGAAAGTGATTTTTATTTGCCTTCCTAATAACAGATTTTACTTCTTTTGCCTGGCTTTCTTGATAGTGTGAAAGAAATGAATTTAGTAAAACAATAATTTTTAAGGCAATACTAACATATAGTAAGCATCAGGGCACACAAGGTGTTTGCTTTGAAGTGTGTGTTGACTTAATCTTCACAGCTAACCTTTGGAACAGGTAGAATTATTGTTACCATTTTACAGTGGAGAAGATGTAAACTTGAGTAGCTAGGCAACCTGCTGCAGGTTGAGTTGCAGGTAGTGAGCAAGTGATGATGGATCTAGAAATCAATCAATGGTAATCTAGCTCCAGAATACCCTTTGAAATACAACTCTGTGCTTCTACATTTTGGGAAAACAAAGAAGAGTTGGTAAAAATTCACCCAGATGGATAAATAATCAAATGGAACAAAACAGAATCTGATACCACCTCAATCTTGTTGAGTGATAGAGGTGGAAAGTTGATAAGTCTGGGAACAGGATGCTGATAAGCAGTTGATTTTTCAAAGACAAAAATAGAAATTTTTGTGCTTACTTTACAGTATATACAGTTATCCAGTTCAAGTAGGCTGAAGAGCTAAATGTGAAATGTAAAACTTTACAGCTATTAGAAAAATATACCTATTGCCTTTTGGTAAATTTTGATAAATTTATTTAAATTATAGTTCAAACTTTCAGTTAATTGTAATACATATCTTAAAATGAATAAACAAGTTAACTATTAAAAACATTTGCTACATTTAGAATCAACAAAAATTTATATCTGAGATATGAAAAGAACTCTTGAGAATCTAGGAAATAAAGAAGTAAACACTAAGACATAGGGGAAAAGATATTTCATAGAAAAATAAACATTAATGGCCAATAAACATGAGGTGATTCTCAAGCTCATTAATCAGGTGAATTAAAGCTAAAGCACAAAAGCTTTCAATTCACATTCATCATTCTAGTAAAAGTTAAAATTTTATGACAATGTCAAGAGTTGGAAATGATATAAGACAGTGGGAAAAGTCACAGATTCCTGTTGAGACAGGGGTGTGTATTTATATAATTACTGTATGAGATAACTTCTCATTACTTCCTAAATTTGAAGATACCTAAACTTAAAATTTGAACAGATAAGTATTTAATCTCTCTTGTACCTCAAATTTTCATCTGCACTTGTTATTACTCAGGGGGCTAGGGTAAGGATTCAGTGAGTCATACATATAGAGTGTCACTTTGGAGCTTGGCATGAATCAGCACAATGTATATGTCTTTTCTGACATTTTTGTGCATGTATGTTTATCTTAAGTGACATTTGGTAGTCACAGATTTTACAATATTTTTCATGACATAATTTCTGTGTATCTTTCATCAGGACTTCCCATGTTTAATGTGTAGTTTGGAACCTTCAATATCTAGCATATATTCCTTAAGTTTTATTTATTTATTTTATCTATTTAAGATATAAAACATAATGGAGAGAGAGAGAGAGAGAGAGAGAGAGAGAGGGAGGAATGGAAAGCCAAAGAGATCCCCCAACTACTGCTTCACTTATCAAATGCCTACAACAACCAGAACTAGGCTTAAGCCAAAGCCAGGAGCCTGGCACTCTATCTGGGTCTCCTATGTGGTGGCAGAAACTAAGCACTTGAGCCATCATTCACTGCCTCCTAGGGAGTGCATTAGAGGAAAGCTAGGATGGAGAATAGAACCAGAACCTAAATCCAAGCATTCTTAGAAGGGACACAAATGTCGCAAGTGGTGGCTTAACCATTGTGTCAAATGCCCACTCGAGGATCAAGCATATTGTCTTGACAGGGGCAGCTATTCAGTAGAATTATTGAGTGGCTTAATTTCTGTTGACTTATGTTTCCCTCCTTGGTTTTCCTGTTTTTGGTTACTGTTAATAGTCTTTGTAATAACAGGTTACTAGGTGTCAAATTTCAGTTGAATATTTAAATAAGAGAACAGCGTAAGGCAGGTATGTGTTGCAGTGGTTAAGTTGTGCTTGGGACACAAGCATTCCATGTTGGAGTACCTGGTTTGAGTGCAGGTTATTCTAATTGTGATTCAACTTCCTGCTAATCACACCCTAAAAGGAAGCAGGTGACTGCATACGTGCTTGGGTCCCTCCCACCCTGTGATACCTGGATTGGGTTCCAGGCTCTTAGCTTCAGCCTGGTTCAGTCCTGGTTGTTGTGAATATTTGCAGATTTGAAGAGTGAACTAGCTGGTGGAGGACTTAATCTCTCTCCCTCTCCCTCTCCCTCTCCCTCTCCTTCCCTCTCTCCCTCCCCCTCTCCCTCTCCCCATCTCCCACCCCTCTCCCACCCCTCTCCCTCTCCCTCTCTCCTTTTCTGTCTCTCTCTGACTCTGTGTTTTTTAAATAGAATTAAAAGAAGACAGAACTGTCTATGTATCAAAGAGCTAACATAAAGGACAAAAGATATGGTTGAACTTAGTATAAAAAACAGTGAGTGCCTTGAAGAAAGTGTATGAAGGAATCATGTGTGCATGTGTGATCAATTTGGAGAATAAGAAAGGGATTATATCATACTATGTAACCTTGTGTAACTCCACTCACTCCTGGGAATTTACCCAAAGGAAATGAAATCAGCATATGAAAGTATTATCTATACCCCCATGTTCATTGCAGCTCAATTTACAATAGCTAAGATATGGAATAAACATAGATGTCCATCAACTGATGACTTGATAAAGAAATTATGGCATATGTACTCCATGGAATACTACTCAGTGGCAAAAAAAAAAAAAAAGAAAAGAAAAGAAAAAAGAAATCCTGTCTTTTGCAACAAATTGGATACAACTGGAAACCATTATATTTAGTGAAATAACCCAGTCCCCAAAATATAAATATCATATGTTTTCCCTGATTTATGGTAACTAAAAAGTACTTAAAATGTTATGTATTAGTGTGAAATTGACATCTTGAGATTCAATAATTGTTTTCAGCCTTTGTCTCTACTGTTGAGGAACAGTGTTTTTATTTTTATTTTTTTCCTTGTACTATTTGTTGAATTATTTACTTACCATAGAGTTAATTTTATGAGCATAAAATAACTTAAAATAGATCTTCATAAAAATTAGGAGTGGGAATAGGAGAGGGCAGAGGAAGAAGAGTGGGAACATGGACATGAGGAAGGGTAAGGTGAGAAGTATCACTATGTCCCTAAATCTGTATACATGAAATGCATGAAATTTGTATACCTTAAATAAATAAATTTAAAAACTGAAGTATTATTTGCATTTCATAAATAATTATCTGACTCCTTTGTGGACAATGAAGTACAGACGAGCAATGGTGAAAGCAAAGCAATCAGACAGAATACGACAGTGATAATCTTGGCAATAGATTCAAATAGCTTGGATCAGAATATGATAGTGCTGGAGATGGAAAGAGATGGACAGATTTAGAACATGTATTGGAAGCAGTCAATGGAATATGCTTAATGGTTGAGATATTGGGGAGGAGGGACAGAAAAGATTGAAACATAGTGCTTAGATATTTTTTTTATCTGACCTGTTGCATCATTGACAAATTTGAAAATCCAGAAAACAAGTAATTAAGAGCAGAGGATGGGGTGTGATTGGTGTAGTGGGCAAAATGCTATCTGCATTGCTGACATCCCATATGGGCTCCAGTTTGAGTCCCTGCTGCTGCTCTTCTGATCCAGCTCTCTGCTAATATGCCTGGGAAAGCAAAAGAGGATGACCCAAGTACTTGGGCTCCTACACCAACGTGGGAGACCCAGAAGAAGCTCCTGGCTCCTGGCTTCAGATTAGCCCAGCTCTAGCTGTTGTGGCTATTTGGGGAACGAACCAAAGGATGGAAGATCTCTATCTCTCCTTCCCTCTAACTCTACCTTTCAAATAAATAATTAAAAAAAAAAAAAGAACAGAGGATGAGTGAGGAAAATGAGTTTCCTATTTTTCATAGGTCAAGACATCCAGGTGATACATTTAATTAGGTTGTCTTGAGGACAGATTGATACATGAATCTGCCTATCCAGAGATAGTTAAATGCTGGAGATAAAATCGAACAATCATGTGACTTGGCTTGTGTTGGTATTTTAAATATATCATAGATTAGGTTTAAATTTTTTGAGTTTGTCTCAGTTTTCTCACTAACTAAATTTCAGGGGCAATTTTTTAGAATTAAATGAAGTGAGAGGTAAAAAGTGTTTTTGGAAACTACACTTTATAGCACAAAGATTTTATGAGTAGTGGGGAAAGAACAACACACTTAATAGAAAGCAGGCACATTAGGCCTGGCTCTTCCACTGGATAATATTGTTACTTAGGGAAGTGATAAAACTCATTTGAGTTGAATTTTTTTAGCTTAAAAATCTTGAAATTAGAATCAGTGCCTCATTGGTCTATATCTTATCCAATGTCCACAAAGAAAAACTTTCCTCTGTATAAATGTTAGTTATTCTACCTCACTGGGAACAGTATAACATATATTTATTTAACTGCAAATTAATTAAACTTATAAACTTTATAATCACTTTATCTGAAAAACGTTATGCTCCTAAAGAGAGCATTACAAGAATATTTTAATTTTGCACTGGAGAAAGGACCCAAGAACTGAAATGAATTCTTTGGTGCCTGTGCAGGTTTTTCATAGATTTTTAAATTTTTACTAAAAGAAGGAGAACAGATTTCATGTATTCCATAAGTACATTCTAAGAAGATAATCATACTTCTGTCTCTCTCCCTCTCCCTCCCTCAATCACCCTCCTTTCTTCCTTTCTTTTTATTATTTACAAAGACATACTTTTGATTCACTCTATAATCACAGGCTTAATTCATCATTAATCAGATATTCAACAGGTCAAAAAGTACAAAAGCTTGTGCAGTTTTGTTTGTTTCTTAATTTTATTTATTTATTTATAGAGTCAGAGAAAGCAAGACAGGGAGAAATCTTCCGTCACATTCACTCCCGAATACATGCAATAGCCAGAGCTGGACAGGACAAAGCTGAATGCCAAGAACGCAACATGGGTCACTTGTTTGCATGACAGCACCCAAGTGCTTGAACCATTGCCCATGACCTCACAGGAGCATGAGCAAGAAGCTGGAATCTGTAGCAGAGCCAGCATTTGAACCCAGACAGTCCAGCATGGGATATGGGTGTCTTAACTGGTGTCTTAACAATCAGTCCACCTCATCTGTATAATTTTGTTCTGAAAATAAACTTGTTTTTCTCATTTTGATTTTTGGAGAGCAGTTAATTTTGTCAGAGTAAACTGGAGATGAAGATAAATAATAGTAAACAGAAGAAAACATGTCTTGGATAGGTTGTTTCTTTCTGATATGGACAAACCAAAGCTTCATTTCCATGACTAAGCAAAGTCATTATAATGGAGCAACATTCTAGAAAGACTAACTGGCACTGTCTGTTCTATGATTTGGATACTAATTTGAGTGTCGCCCAAAGGCCCACATGTTAAAAGCATTGGCGCTTAAGTTAATGGTACTAGGAGGACAGATACTTAATATAATCATGGTGTTTAGAGAAGGGGCCTGTGGGAAGTGATGGGATTGGATGATTCCTTTAGGGTGGAGCCCCAATTGTTAAATCATGGTGGCTTTATTAGGAGGCACCTTGGGATTCTGCCAGCAAGAATACCATTACCACATGCTGATCCAGTAGAGTCACCTGGTCTTCAACTCTGAATCTCCAAATTTTGGAGCTGAAATAAACCTCCTTCTTGCGTAAGTAGCTTGTCTTAGGAATTTTGTTATAGTGGCAAAAAGTTGCCTAATACCTATTATATTCACATATTCTTGTGATATTGACATTCATGTCATTTGTGTGCTGATTTGTTTTAGCCGAGGGGTTCTTAGAGGATGAGTGAGAATGAATTGGCTAATGGGTCAGTGTTTAGAGACCAATGATATCACTAATCTTCAAATTCTACATGCCACTCTTGTAATCATTAATTTCCAAAGACTAGGAACTTAGATCTCAACTTCTTTACTCAGGAACTCTTGAAATGGCCTTGCAGTGCAGTGAATTGATATCTCATTGGGCAGTTGAAACTGTCTTTATGTAATTCTAAATGATCTTTGCAATTTATAACCAAAACAGACTACCTTGGAATTCCCATCCTTTGATCCTATTTTTTTTCCAAAGGGACAAACAGGCAAATAAATAAGTGACAACTTAAGTTCTTCAACTGGGTTAGAATATATCCAGTCTTCTTAGAGCTTCCAATTCCTCCTCATGTTCTTTAAGCATTATTTATTTAGTTTCCTGGACTAATTCATTATATAGTTCTTTTGTGCATGAGCTCATTTTTATAATTTTACTCTTTAAGTGTGGTACCTGATATGGATCATGATAATGTATATATGATCAGACAATCAGAGAACTTGCTGGAACTCACCTCTTTCATGACTGATTGTATTGAGCTTGTAGGATTAGAAAGTTTCATGTATTTTCCTTAAGAATGCCATGCTGGACATTACCAATTGCACACTTTTGTAATTTATTAAGCTTTTTTCAAATTTAAGTGTAATAAATTTAATAAATGATATTTCTCTAAACTGGGTTTGCCTTGTAAAAACTTTGATTTCACTTGACTGCCATATCCCCAGTATGTAAATCTGTTTTATATATTCTTTTTGTTAATGAGAATATTACTGTCTAGCCTGATACTTATATCAACAATGTTTTTATTTCTTGTTTTCTTATTAAATGCTATTGTGATATATAATGTCTCTTAATTTTAACCAAAGGGGAAAAGAATCAGGATTTTAGGTTCGGAATAAGAAACATCTGTTTCTCATCCCTAGTTAGGATGATTCTTAAATCAAAATTCAAAAATTTTTAATTTTTGCAATATTATTATCTTATTCTATAACTAAAAAGTGCTAATAGCCATCATTTTTAAATGATGATCTTTATACTTTTATATTTTTCTTTCATTTTTTCTCATGTTCCAGCCTCTACATATCATCTGAATGTTCATTATGACATCTGTTTTATCAGTCACATGTCCTTAAAGTCATACTATAATATCTTCTGTGATCCCTTGATAACCATATTATGAAGACAAGGACAATGATTAAATACCATGACTTCTGAGGGACTTGCGCTATTCCTCTTCAGGTCTAGAGCATCACTGGACTTACTATTGCTTTCCAGACTGATGCTGAATAGTATCTTTTTGTTAAATACACTCTTCCCCACCCCACCATTCCTTTCACACTCCCTGCTGTCTAGGTATCTCAGTCAAATTATCTGGCTGTACTTGATCTTTGGCTTATATCCTCAATCCTATTGCTGGATTTTAGAGCATGAAAGTCTGAGCACTTTATTCGGTGTCATGGTCTTATCATGCAGATACTCTATCCTAATATGAGTTTAGTTACCTGTATACCACTGAGGTCATATAGTATGTCACCTTTTATATGGACCCATCCAGTAATTCTAACCATTGAGTAATGCCTGTCTGCAAAATTTTTGGCTTTTCCTTTCTCTGCCTTCTTTCTTTTCCTTCCTTCCTTCCTTCCTTCCTTCCTTCCTTCCTTCCTTCCTTCCTTCCTTCTTCCTTCTTTCCTTCCTTCCTTCCTTCCTTCCTTCCTTCCTTCCTTCCTTCCTTCCCCCCTTCCTTCCTTCCGTTCTTTATTCCCCTCTTCCTCCTCCTCGTTCTTATTACCCTTTCTCTTCTCTTCCTCCTCCTCTTCTGTTCTGCTATCCGATCCTTGAAACTTATTTATTCTTCTATAACCAGTGAGCCTAGCCTGTCCCTCACACTTTCCATGCCTGATACTGCACCTTTTCTGATATTACATGCAGAATATAGATAGTATTGAATTATTGTTATTAATTATTTATTTCTAAAAATCCTTGTATTATTATTAACAAAATCTTTATAATAACACGATTATTATCATCAACTTGGAAGAAGTCATAGCATCAAAGGGCTTAATTAGAGCTATTAAGCTTTCCATACTAATGACATGATAAATGGGTAAAAAAATTACAAATACCAAGCAATTATTATGCCATCTTCTTCAATGTCAAATGAGGCCTTTCTGAAACCAACAGTGCTATGTCCTCCATTGATTAGCATCACCTCTAAAGATGGTAATTTATTTGGAATTGATCATACATTAATTAAACATTCTTAAATGCCAAGACTTAAAACTGAATATTAAGACATGAGTCCGCAAGCTGCATTCATGTCTATTGGCTTCTTAGATAAGTCTTAGAGGTTACAGAAATGTTCATATCACAGATTAGTTGATGAAAAAGGATTCAATTGGCCGATTTTGATTTTACCCAATAGAGAAAATAGAATTTATTTGTGCTTTCTTTGATTCAGATGCAGTAACTATGCTTAATTCACAGTACAACTCTCTTATTATCTCTTTTCGTATAGATGAAAAGATGAAAGCTCAATAAAATTAAATAATGTGGTATTTTAGAATGAACACCTTGTTGAGAAAATATTCAGGAAAAGGATTAATTGGATATCAGCCTAGCTGAGGGAGAGGATGAGGACATCATTATAAAAAGGACATAATAATACTAGTGGTCTCTTTGGGAGTCAAAGTATGTGGGCTTTGATGTTAGGACATGTGATTCTACTAGTTTCTATCAAATTGTCGGGGGGGGGGGCATGCCCAACACAGATTTTTATATGTGGGATAGAGATCAGAGTAGTGAAGACTTTAGAGCTGTCTGTGAGGTTATTGCCTAAAACTCTGTTTGAAGCCAGTGGAGTCAGTGAAGTAGACCTGCATGAGAATTTAAGGTGCATAAAAAAATGGGAGCAGAAACTTCATAGCACCAATGTCAAAAATAAAGAACAAGTTTTCGATAAAAAATAACCAAGACCAAGGAGTTAATCTGCTGACTGAAATTTGTTGACTGCAAAGCAATTACAGTTTTTGAGGGAGTGCCAGGAGAAGAGCAGATAATTGACTTCCGTGCATCTGAAATAAGATGTGAAGTTACTTTTGCCTCTTCAGTTTTTTGTCCATACTATAGAGACTGAGAATATGTAGCATTAAGAAAACTACATCATTACATTCTATTTTTTGTCTTTTTAAAAAATGAGTTAGGATTAATATCAGTCCAGTGTTTTTTACTTTGTCCTTCTATTCTGATACCACAGATTTCAGATAAAATTAGGGTAGGCTTAGTGAAGTTGAAAGACTGAGCAGGTAGCAGGATTTTTCATCTGCAGGTATTCCACTTAAATGCTGTTATATTGTTGCTTTATCTATGTGATCTTACATCTTGAGGATAGAAAACACATTCTGATGGAATAGCACTCAAATATTGATAAGCAAGTCAATGAATAAGTAGTCAACAAATAAATATATATTGGCTCTGATGAAAAGTTATAGTTGCTATTGTAGTTTTCATATATTTTAACCATTTAGAAAATGACATACGAAAGTAAAAAAGACTATTACTAGCATAACTGAATAATACATATGAATACTAGACAGTAAGATCTACGGAGAAAGCATTATGATTTAGGTGCCCTCTAGTTGTAGATATGAGACTTGGGTTTCTCTAAACCCAAGTAAATGGTGAAGGCAAGGAAAAGCTACATATAAATGCTCTTTGTGCCCCCATTCCATGGTCAAATATTCTGTCACATAGTCTTAATTAGATGCAAGGGAAGTTGGGAAATACAGAGTTCTTATGTACTCATGAGGGTTAAGTAGGACTGATGAACATCTAGATATTAGCAGCATCTTCCTGTGGAACTCCGTAAGCATTTACCCTGCTTTCCAGATAATAGTAGCTGGTGGTTTTAGCCACTGAATAACAAGAATCTCCATCAGACTAATATATTCTGTCTCTTTCCTCTCCAGCTGATAGCTAATATCAGTCAATACATATGCTTTAGGTTTTTATTTCATTGGTACCTCAATTCTGCTTATAATTTCTGGGTTGGTTGAAGATATTCTGCAGCATCAAAGCACCACCCAAAATCTCATGACTTAATGAAAAAGTGCCATTTGCTCACATTTCAGTGTGATATCCATGATGAGAAGAATCTCCCAGATGATACTTTTCCAATGAAAGGCTTGAGGGATTTGGCTCTTTTTCTTGAGTGGCTCCAATACCTCATGAATGCAGATGAAGCAAAGTGAGTAAATGAAAAATCACGGAAGATAGTTTGTGACCAGTTTGCTTTTAGCACTATATAGACAAAAAAGGCTATTATGGGAAAATAGGGAAGGAGTAGTGTGGGGAGCAACCCGGACTAGACTAAGTTACTGGAATTAAGACTTATTCTATGCATCTGCTCTCCCACAATATGGCGCTGAGAAGGGAGAAACAGCTTCTACACAGCTGCCTCCAGTTCAACCAATAAACTGTAGGATCTGCTCCTGATTGGAGGAGAGCAGCGTACTCGGCGTGTGGGTAGCAGAGTTGGGATTGGTGGAAGAGGACTATAAAGGAGGAGAGAGACAACATGCATCAGGAACATCTAAGGGGAACATCTATCTGAAGGAACACCTGTGCAGCCCCTGAGAGAGCCAGCCGGCGGTGTGCCGCTCCCCCGAGGAAGTGGGGAAAGTGGCTAGGGGGAACCGCCCTTCCACGGAGGTGGAAGGGTCGGTAGCCAACCCGGGAAGAACCAGCAGCAAACCCGGGGAGGGCCGAGCAGACGAAAGAACAGCGCAGGGTCCTGTGTCGTTCCTCTGCGAAGAGGGGGAGCGACAAGTAGATTAGTTAGGCGACTATTACAACAAGCCAGGCGACATATAATGGTGGTTAGAGAAGAAAGTTAGAGGATAGAAGGCAAAAGCTTCGAAGATGACCAATAAGTTTTGGTGCGTAAGACAGAAAAGTGGCAGAACCAGATTTAGGCCAGGATGTCCTTGTTCTGATATCTGAGTTTGCTGCACTGTTCCTTTTCTGCTTATATGTGGGGTAAGAAAATCCTTATAGCCTTTTGCTTGTGGCTCAGGAGATGAAACTCCCTGGTTCTTTGATAAGACCTGACTAGCAGATTCACTGTCTAGTTCGTTATAGATGTAGAGAAAGATTCTCAGCACTCATCCTGTCCTTGCTTCTTTGTTAATGAATAAGTCACACCTTGAAATGGCCTAGTCAAGTGTTACTCCTCCATCTTCTCCATCGTCTTAAATCTGGTCATCTTGTGCATTTTCTTTCTTTCCTAAGAGGTAAGTCTCCTTTAGCTGGCCTAACGATGAAGTGACTAAATTCAACTCTATTGTTTAGACAATGTGCCATGACCCTTGTTCTTTAATTACTCCTACTTACTTCCACTGCATATTGTGTTTCATTTGCTTAAACCACTGCATTAGTTGCTGCCATAACGAATGTTTTCTTGAGAGTCAGATTAATGTTCCCTTTTGTTTCCAGCTTATCTCCAGCCTGTCTGCAGTAATATACTCAACCCAAACAAGCGTATTTTTCACTCACAGCCTGCCTTTTATGAGTCCCACTGACAGTTTCTTAATAAATAATGCATTGCTAAATGTTCCTAAGCTTTTCTCCTTATTAATAATTCCAGTAGCTTTTCCATGGTTGAAGGGTTTTATTTGGTCACTGGCTAGATTTTATTCTTGCCTGTTTCTTGATATTTTACCTTCTTAGACTAATGTCTGGACAAAGAAGGTGTTACAACAGTATTCCATTCATAGCAGGTGTTAAATAATTATGAGTTAGTGCGTGCTATATGTTCAGAAGTATAACATAGACAATCTCTCATGCTTTTTGTTTGTTTGCATATTTACCAAGTGAACAAAAGGAAATCCTTAGCGTCCGGTGAGAGAAACCGTAGTGAGAGAAGTATGTCTAAAGATATACTTGACATCGCATTTGCAAAGTGCACTCCAATTATCATATTTATACGTGAGAATTTTATTCTTGATGTCTGCAAGAAATTACCTTCTTATTTATTTTTAATGATAAAGAATTATAACTAATGCCTAAAGGTATATCTTTGTCACCAAAATTGGAAAGTGTCAATTAATTCTGAAAAATAAAACACAATTCAGTGAAAAAAGAGCAGATTCACATAATTACTCATCCTTCACAGTATGTTTCTCTGTTCTTTAGATAACATTAATTGGCAATATTCATTCTATACCTCTATGAAACTCATTGTTACTGTTTTTTCCCAATTATATTGTACGTTTGGGCAGCGTAAGCTAGAGGCCTATAGCTTTGGCTTAGTCACACAACAATTGATGTATGATTTTCCAGAGGAAGGACACTAACTAGTGTGTTCTTATTTATTGATTTGTTTACATCTATTTGCATTTTATCTTTCGTGTGTGCATTGTATCTTCTTTTGTATGCTTGTCAAAAATTTTTGTCTATGGTGGAAACTTCACAAGGCAGCAATTATGTTTTCAGTTTCTTTTGTATGTATGATGACAACTAGATAATTCTACATAGAGTCAGTGTTAATAAATGATGATGCACTACAAAAAGAAAGAAGGGAAATTTCACACAATAAGAATGTTGTTCAAATGAATTCTTCTTTCTAGAATAATTAAACCAGTATTTAAGTACTGACTGTAATACAACATATAATTTATATCATGAGATTACTTGAGCTGTTGTAAAACCAATTTAGCACGTACACTGCATATATTCAGCCTGTGAATTGGGGGGAGTTTGTAAAAAATGGAACATGTTTGGATTTTAGGAATTTTTGCTTTGGAAAGCAATTCTGATAATCCTGCTATGACATGTAAAACCTCACAAAAGCAGTCTTCAGAGTGCAGATGCTATCAATTCTTGTTACACATCCTCTATCATTATCTCTGCCTACACAATAGTCAACTGTATACTGCCAGCACCTATATTTTATTCTAGTCAAAGGAATTCCTAGTTCTGTACCTGTTGGGTGGAACGATTCTGAGTATGTGTACTACAACAACTGCTAGAGTGCCTCTGCTGGCTTACCTCCAGGCTTCTACTGTGGTCTTTTGTTTGCTTATTTACTGTTTTTTCTTACTTTAGTTTTGACGTGCCTCCCATCCCTATGTCAATTCCCCACTTCCATATCAGCATTTCTCTCACTTTCCAAATGAATATTTGCGGTTGAATTCTTGAATCTGTGCCTACCTATGCAGGAACCCAAACTAACACTCCATATTTCAAGTGAAATTTGTATTTTGCTTTGAATTATTTGACTTCAATTATTTTAACTAGTCTTAGTATTTTATAGAAATCCATTTTTGATAAATGTAGAATTATGTTAGAGCAATAAGATTCTTTTTTTAAATTTCCACTTGAGAAATAGGAATTAGAACTCTCATAAGAAGAATCTGCTCAACAAGTTCAACTTTTAAATATAAAAAAAGAATCTTTGAAATGTAACTTTTAAATTTAAGAAAGAATCAATTTATAAAAATAATCTTATTGCTCTAACATAATTCTGCATTTATCAAAAACGGATTTCTATAAAAGAATAAGACTAGTTAAAAGAATTGAAGTCAAATAATTCAAAGCAAAATACAAATTTCTCTTGAACTATGGAGTGTTAGTTTGGGTTCTTCCATAAGTCATACAGGGTTCTTTTTCCAGGGCAGCCAAGGAAGACAAACAAAAACTTTGACAACTAGCTTAGACATGGAAGGAAGTACTCACCTCCAGATACCAAGGAGAATTTCACTTTTTATGTTCATTCTGGGACTACCAAGGAAGTAACTGCAAACCAAAAAAACAACATGTGGACATAGCATCAAAGTACCGATATTGTAGACAGACCAAACCTATACATTCAGCCGGCGCCAAGGCTCACTAGGCTAATCCTCCTTCTGTGGCGCCGATACTCCAGGTTCTAGTCCTGGTTGGGGCGCCAGATTCCATCCCCAGTGCTCCTCTTCCAGTCCAGCTCTCTGCTGTGGCCAGGGAAGGCAGTGGAGGATGGCCCAAGTGCTTGGGCCCTGCACCCGCATGGGAGACCAGGAGGAAGCACCTGGCTCCTGCCTTTGGATCGGCGCAGCGCGCCGGCCGTGGCGGCCATTTGGGGGGTGAACCAACAGAATGAAGACCTTTCTCTCTGTCTCTCTCTCTTTCACTGTTTAACTCTGCCTGTCAAAAAAAAAAAAAAAATACATTCAAAGTACCAAATCTTTTGTAGTCATTGTAAGTGTCTTCATTTCCATTTCAGGACTAACCCAAAGACACTGTTTCTTAGGAATAACTGCTTGGTTATCTGCAGATACTCAATCCCTAAAATTGCAGCTGGGATGTGAGACATCGGCTACGTGGAAGGGTAAGTGAGTATGAGGTGTTCTGGAACTGATTTTCTCTCCTGAGAGCATTAGATGAGAGCTTGGTGTACTACTGTTTACAATTAGTGTTGAATAGTCTTTCCACTCACTAAAAATTCAAAGCTAGTGTATTATATGTTACTCAAGATAAAGATCTCAGACTAGAAATTGTTAGAACTAATATTTTGGGATTCACTCACTTTGGGTATGACATTATGTGTTGACACATATGTGTTTTGTTTTTTTTTTTTGATAGGCATAGTTAGACAGTGAGAGAGAAAGACAGAGAGAAAAGTCTTCATTCCATTGGCTCACCCCCCAAATGGCTGCTACAGCTGGCGCACTGCACTGATCCGAAGCCAGGAGCCAGAAGCTTCCTCCTGGTCTCCCATGGGGTGCAGGGCCCAAGCACTTGGGCCATCCTCCACTGCACTCCCGGGCCACAGCAGAGAGCTGGCCTGGAAGAGGGGCAACCAGGACGGAATCTGGCGCCCCAACCAGGACTAGAATTGGAGTACCGGCGCCGCAGGAGGAGGATTAGCCTAGTGAGCAGCGGCACCGGCCAACACATATGACATTTCAATCGCTGCAGCTTTGTTCCCGTGTGCCTTTAATCCACATTCTCCTGGTTTGGTGTGTACTGAATTTCATTTGCTTTGCATTGTATATGATTGCATTTAATAAACCACTTGTCTTTAAAAAAAAAATGATTTATTTATTTTCAAGGCAGAGTGACAGAGAGAGAGAGGGGGAGACGGAAAGAGGTTTTCCGTCTGCTGGTTCACTACCCAAATGGCCACATTGGCTACAGGTAAGCCAGGCCAAAATCAGAAGCCGGGAACCTCCACCCGAGTATCCCATATGGGTGGCAGGAGCCATCTTCTGCTGCTCTCCCAGGCACATTCATCTATTTGCCTGTTTCTTTACTGATATCACCTTGGCTTTGTTTTTCTTCTTCAAAATTCAGTTAGCTATTCTGAATCTTTTGCCTATCAGTATTAACTTCAGTTAACAAATAATTTGCTAGGATTTTTATTGATTTTGCCTTGCATCTCTAGATGAAGTTGAGAAGAATTTGATATTTTTAACAATATTATATCCTCCTATACGTGAACATAGAATATTTCTCCATTTATTTAGTTCATTGATTTCTTTAATGAAAATTTTGTATATTTTTTGCAAAAATTTTGCAGAATTTTTCAACCAGTTTTCTTTGGATCTTGCAGGTTTTTTATATTTATAACAAAGTATTTCATTTTGGGGAATGTTAATGTAAATGGTCACTTTTTAAAGATTTATTTAATTTATTTAAAAGTCAGATTGACAGAGAGCGAGCAGGAGAGACAGAGTGAGAAAGAGCTCTTCCATCTGCTGGTTCACACCCCCAAATGGCCACACTGCATGAAGATAGGCCAGGCAAAACCAGGAGACAGGAAGTTCATCTAGATCTCCCATATGGCTGTCATGGTCAGGGATCCAAGAACCTGAGCATCTTCTGCTTTCCCAGGCACATTAGAAGAGAGCTTGGTTGGAAGCTGAGCAGCCAGGAGTCAAATCAGCACTGCCATAGGGGATGCTGCCACTGTAGGATATAGCTTAGTCTATTGACCACAATGCAGGCCCCAACATCACTATTTTAGTTTCACTTATTCATTACTTGTGTATAGAAAAGTGATTGACATTGTATATTAACCTTGTATCCTGAAACACTTTAGTCACATATTGGATACAGAAGGGGTTTTCTGAAATTTTATTTCTTTTTCTTTTTTAAAAAAAGATTTATTTATTTATTTGAAAGGCAGAGTTACAAAGGATGCAACGGCAGGGGGAGAGAGAGAGAGAGAGAGAGAGAGAGAGAGAGAGAGAGTCTTCCATACACAGGTTCACGCCCCAAATGGCTGCAACTGCCAGAGCTGGGCCAATCCAAAGCCAGGAACCAGGACCTTCTTCCAGAACTCCTACATGGGTGCAGGGGCCCAAGGACTTGGGCCATCTTCTACTGCTTGCCCAGGCCATAAGCAGAGAGCCGGATCAGAAGAGGAGCAGTTGGGACTCAAACTGGCATCCATATGGGGTGCTGGCAGTGCAGGTGGCAGATTTAACAGCTCTGCCACAGCACTGGCCCCAAGTTTTATTTCTACTGATAGAGCACCCCCACATGCCTTATCTGCCTTCTTGTGGGATTAATTGAGCATTTCACTTTATTCCATTTTCTCTTTCCTGAGAATATCAACTACACTTTTATTCATTTTGTTATTTGTTGCTCTAGATTTTGCATTTTGCCTTTACAAGTAATGAAAATCCACTTTCAGGGAATAATACACCACTTCACAGGTAGTGTGAATAGTTTATAATAATAAAATTATATGAAATTGCCCCTCTCATCTCTCATATATTGTGATCACTCATGTAACTTCTGCAAAAATGTAATCACATGTAAGTACATATGTTTATACAGAGTAATTGAATGACAGCAATAACAGCAGAGATGAGGGAATAGATTTGGTAATTATCAATAGGTACAATATATAAGATGTATATTATATATACATAATGTGTATATAATACCTTGTTACCATCATTGTTTTTGAAAAAAAAACTGTTTTGGTATCAAATAAGAAATAGAAAAATACAAGTTTTAATTTTACCTTTACTTGTTCCAATTTTAATATTCTTCCTTTATTTGTATACACTTAAATTTCTAATCTATATTATTTTCCCTCTTAAAATATTGCTTGTCAGTTCTTGCAAAAAAGGGATATTTGCACCAAATTCTTTCCATTTTTACTTATCTGAGAAAGTCTTCATTCCTCCATCAGATTTGAAGGTTAATTTCTTAAGGAACAGAATTCTAGGTTGGTAGTTTTTTTTTTTTTAACTTTTATTTAATGAATGTAAATTTCCAAAGTATGGCTTATGGATTACAATGGCTTCCCCCCATAACATCTCTCCCACCCGCATCCCTCCCCTTTCCCACTCCCTCTCCCCTTCCATTCACATCAAGATTCATTTTCAATTCTCTTTATATACAGAAGATCAGTTTAGCATACATTAAGTAAAGATTTCAACAGTTAGCTCCCACACAAACATAAAGTGAAAAATAATAGATGATTTTTTAAATGATGATGAAATCAGATCAGACCTATTGTCATGTTTAATCCCAGTGAGAGTCAAGTTGGGAACTAATAATTTCTTCTTCTTCTTTTTTTTTTTTTTACAGAAGATCAGTTTAGTATACATTAAGTAAAGATTTCAACAGTTTGCACCCCCATAGAAACACAAAGCGAAATATACTGTTTGAGTACTCATTATAGCATTAAGTCTCAATGTACAGCACATTAAGGACAGAGATCCTACATGAGGAGTAAGTGCACAGTGACTCCTGTTGTTGACTTTACAAATTGACACTCCTGTTTATGGCATCAGTAATCTCCCTATGCTCCAGTCATGAGTTTCCAAGGCTATGGAAGCCCCTTGAGTTCTCCGACTCTTATCTTGTTTAGCCAAGGTCATAGTCAAAGTGGAGGTTCTCTCCTCCCTTCAGAGAAAGGTACCTCCTTCTTTGAAGACCTGTTCTTTCCACTGGGATCTCACTCACAGAGATCTTTCATTTAGGTTTTTTTTTGTTTTTGTTTTTTTTTTTTTTTTTTTTTTTTTGTTTTTTTTGCCAGGGTGTCTTGGCTTTCCATGCCTGAAATACTCTCATGGGCTTTTCAGCCAGATCCGAATGCCTTTAGGGCTGATTCTGAGGCCCGAGTGCTATTTAGGACATCTGCCATTCTATGAGTCTGCTGAGTATCTCGCTTCCCATGTTGGATCACTCTCCCCTTTATTTATTCTATCGGTTAGTATTAGCAGGTACTAGACTTGTTTATGTGCTCCCTTTGACTCTTAGTCCTTTCATTATGATCAATTGTGAACTGAAATTGATCACTTGGACTGGTGAGATGGCATTGGTACATGCCACCTTGATGGGATTAAATTGGTAGTTTTTAAAATGATGTGTTCACCCAACATTGTATTTCAGTCCAATCTCTCCTTTCTTGAATGGTTTCTGAGGAGAATTTGGATATAATTCTTATATTTGTTGCTCTATAAGTAAGGTGCGTTTCCTCACCTCCCGTCTCTTTGCCTTTGACTTTCTGTATCTTTGATTTTCTGAAGTGTGAATATGATATTCCTAAGGAGTATTATTTTTTGGCCATTTATCCTACTTTGTGTTCTGTTAGTTTCCTGAGTGTGTGGCTTGATGTCTGATATTAATTTGTAGAAATTTATCAGTCATTATTGTTTCAAATATTTATTCTGTTTTTTTTTTCTCTTTCTGATATTCCAGTTATGTGTATAATTTCAGTGGCTATTCCATAGTTTTTGGATATTCAATTCTGGCTTAATCAGTCTTTCTTCTATTTGCTTTTTCAGTTTTAGAGGTTTTATTTGATTTATATCCTTAAGCTCAGAAATTGCTATTTCAGCCAGCAAAGACTTTCTTCTTCACTTCTATGACTGTTATTTTTAATTCCTTGCATTACTTTTTGTGTTTTTCTTAGGCTTCCCATCTTTCTTCTAACATTGTCCATCTGTTCTTGTATGATATCTCCTTTATCTTTTGGAGCCTCCAATATATTAATCATGGTTTTAAAATTCATGCTCTGATCATTCCAATGCATTTTCAAGTCTGCTTCTTTTGATTTTTTCTTCTGTGTTTTTTGTTTTCTAGTGTTTTTGTGACTTTTTCTTGCAGTGGTACACTATATGTTAGGTAAAAGAAGTTGTTGTAAATAGGCCATGAATAGCGTGGGGTAAAGTTGTGAGGGAAAAGAACACTCTATGTTCTTAAGATTAAGCCTTGTTCATTTAGTGTGGCTGTGCTTCTGGGCTGTGAACTTCCCGAGAGCTTCTCGGGCTCCTCCCCACTGGCCTCATTGGCAGGACAGCATGGCTAGAGTGAGGTACAGTTGGAGACAGGCACTGTCCTTTCCCTAGGGTGGTTAGGTTCTGATCAAACCAAAGCAGATTAGTCTCTGCTGGAACCTTTTCCTCTGGTGGCCGATCTTGTCAAGAACAGAATGCATTGATATATTTCAAAGGGTTCACTTCACCCCTTCCATGCAGGAAGCCATGTGGAGATTTTTTTTCTCACAGAGAAAACATGTCAAGATCCTGGAGATAAAGAACCACAAAGCCTGGAGATGACACTTTCCAAGCCCCAGTGACCATGTACTTTTGGAATTTTAAACTCTTACGACTTATTTACACAGACCCTCTAACAATTTATCAATTACAATTCAGTTTGCCCTATCGTGGCACTAGTTCTGATGGAGATTCTGCTCTGGAAAGATGTGTTCTCTTATCATCCAATTTGGGGGTGTGAGTGTGTTTGGGGGGCACCAGCTTCCCTGTGTCCTAACATCCTTCCTGGATCTAAAAAAAGTTGTTGATTTTTCAGATGTTCAGCTTTTTAGTTGTGAGCATGAAGTGGCAAATTCTAAGCTCTTTGGATGCAGAAACATAAACTAGAAGACTACTAATGTTTTTGTTAAGCTTAGGAAAACATAATACTAAAGAGGAGTGTTATGAGTACAGACTCATAATAAAAGAAATGCCCTTAAGAGTTTATGTTGCATGATTTTTTCAACCTTTATGGATGGCAGAGATGAAAAGTTTGATAACAAAGTGTAGAAGATTGTAGAAGAACAAGCAATATCTAAGATTTTGCCTGGCAGTTTAGAAATACATTCCAAGAATAGGAATACAAAATCCCTTTGACCTATCTAGCAATTCTTTTATAAATTTATCATAAAGATATACTCACTCAAATGTGCAAAGTATCCTATGTGTAAAAGGATAATAACTGTAGATAGGAGATATCTCAACATAGGAAAAAAATCTAGGGGCCAGCGCTGTTGTGCAGTGGGTTAACACCCTGGCCTGGGTGCCAGTTTGAGACCCAGCTGCTCCACTTCTGATCCAGCTCTCTGCTATGGTCTGGGAAAGCAGTAGAAGATGGCTCAAGTCCTTGGGCCCCTGCACCAGCATGAGAGACCCAGAAGAAGCTCCAGGTTCCTAGCTTTGGATCGGCACAGCTCTGACCGTTGTGGCCAGCTGGGGAGTGAACCATCGGGTGGAAGACTTCTCTCTCTCTGATTCTCTTCTCTCTCGGTGTAACTGACTTCCAATTAATAAATAAATAAATCTTTAAATAAAAAAGGAAAATTCTAATGTTCTTCAAGAAGGACTGCTTGAATACATTATAGCACATCCATGGGAATTTTATCCAGACTTTTTAAAAAATAAGGCTACTCTATACAAACTAATATACAAGATGTCCTAAGACATATTATTGAAGAGGAAAAGCTGGAAACCAGTTGTAAGTCTGTGTTGTCTACTATGGTAGTTGTTTTCCACATGAGACTATAGTACACTTGAAATGTTCATAGTGTGGATGAAGAAGTGACTTTTTAGTTAATTCAAATTTTAAATTTGATAACTGATTCTATTATAAGAAAAATGTTGTATATGTTAGTAATGACTTGGATATGTGAATCTTTTTTTGAAAACTGTTAATTTTATGAACTCTAAATATAAAGTAAATAGTTGATGATAATTCATTGTATGAACTGAGATTTACTATAAGTATAAAGTACACACTGGATTTTGAAGATGATACCAAGATTTAAATAGCTCATTAACAATTTTTAATAGCTTACAATTTATTTAAATTATATTTCAGATACACTGGGTTAAATAAACCATATTACTAACATTATTATAATTTATTTCATTTTATGCTTCTGACTGCAACTCATATATTTCCACTGGGCAATGCTGATGTTGAGTGAGTTTCTGTTCTTAAGAGGAAAATATAAATTTTTCCAATGCATGGAATATGTCTGAAAGGCCATGCAAAAATCTGTTTACTTTTCTGGAAGAAAAACTAGATAACTCTAAGTCAAAAGTAGGACTTTTAAGAAGCAGTCACCCTCTTCTTATTAGTGCTCTTTGAATTCATTTTCCATGCACTTGCTAGCTGTTAAAAATAACAATAATAATGAACATAAACTTTTAAAAATAAGATTGAGTTCTCATGAAGATCTCCAGGGGTCTTTCCTTCAACAGCGTAATCAGGATTAAGTGCCTTTATCCCTTCTATAATTCCCAGGTTTTTGTCTGAGCTTTTGCGTATAAAAATTATTAATCTTTGTAATATCATTACCTAACCTAATACTCTATATAATTCTTAGCACTAAATAATTTCTAAGAAGAAAAAATAAAAAAAGAAAAGAGTATTTATTATTATTCTCCATTAACCTTAACCCTGATATTTCGTGCTCTGAAACTACAAAAGAGAGAGGGTAAAATTGTAAAAGTGAGAGAAATATAGACAAGTTCAAAGGCAAAAACTGGAGATGGAAATAGAAGGGGATTTTACTTTCTCATTAACCTCCTTGCTCTGTATGTCACCTGCTTGACCTAATTCATGTAAGAAAGGAGTGAGGTCATGGATGGGCCTACCACTGTGCTCTGCTAGGCATCAGGCCCCAGGAGAATCAGAACAGATCAACCCATTCCCAAGCCAGCCGTCACATTTGTCTTGCCTGTCACTTTTAAACATTGATCTTTGTTATATACCTTTTAGTCATGAGGAACAGTGCAACTACAAGGTGGTCTCTAGCACTTTAAGAAAGTTATGGTAGTCAAACTGAGAGTTTAATGGGCTTCCTAAAAATCCACCCTCACTTCACTTTCAATTAGGAAATAAAGGATCTTTTATTTAATGTCTTATAGATAATTGACCAAAAAGAAAGAGTTGAGCTTTGCCTGGAAGCATTTATCATAGATAAAATTGGAGCATCTTATTAAAATACATTGATCTGTGGTAACTAGAGGCTGTGGTGCTAAAAATATTAACATGAATACATGCTAAAGACTTGGGCAGCCAAAACTCTAAGAGAAATCCCAGCTGTTTAAAAGTATAGAATTGTGTATGTTTCTGTGTGTGTGTGTGTGTGATTGTGTTCCCAAATGAAAGTCTTTATCGTTCTTTGCAAAAAGAATTGGCCCTAAGTCCAGAGCTTGTTCACTACCTTTTCAAGCTGACTCCATGTTAGAAATTTGTGTCATTCTATTTTTCAGGCAGGAGACCATATATATAATTGAAAGGGTTATGCATACAAAATACTCTTCCAAAAGTATTGTGTTTTCATGATATACTCATATTAAATATCATTAGAAAGAAGTTAGTTTGTTCTCTTTTGGAACCAGATGCTATGCCACTCCATGCTTTTATAATGTAATACAATATGAATGATATTCATTCCTATTTCCCTTTCTCTTCCTCTATCAAACATAGAAAGTGGCATTAAGAGGTCTATTGTATTGAAGCCTAAACCACATTTTGTGCTATATATCAATTCATGTTATATCAAAATGCTAGTAATCCTCTCAGACTCATAGAAAATTACCATGTGGACCAGGATTAGAGAACTATTAAAGCTACACTAGATGCGGAATCCCCTCCATCCTGTCTCATTTCAGTAGCCATTTAATTGATCTTAATAGAGAGCATATCATGCTTTAATTATTTATTTATTTATTTACATGAAAAGCAGAGAAATAAGGGGAGAGGAATACGGACAGGAGGAGGGGGTTTAGAGGCCAGGGTAAGAGAGACAGAGAGACAGAGAGAGAGAGAGAGAGAGAAATCATCCATCCCTTGGTTCACTCCACAGATGCCTGAAACAGGTAGTGCTGGGCCAGGCTGAGGCCAAAACCTGAGTGGCAGGGACTTAATGAAATGAGCCATCACTCATACTGTATCATTCTGTGCATTATCCAGAAGCTGGAGTCAGGAGCATAGCTGGGACATCAACCCAGGTATTCAGACATGGGATGCCAGCATCCCAAGTAGCAACTAAATTCCCATTCCACACATTACCAAATTTTGCAGCTATTTTTTTTTATTATAAGTATACCTACATTCTGCTTCCCTGCAACATCTACTCTAGATTATTGCTCTTTTCTTATTAAAGTAGAACAACTTTCATTTTTTCTATTGATAGTCTTTTGTGTACTAAGAAAATTGTTTTTCTTGTTTCTTCAATTTTTTTCTTTGGAAACATGCAGATGAATATTAGTTCAAGTTCCAGGACTTTGACAGCTACCATCAAGAGTGAGTTGTTGATACTTTTAGTAAATAGGATGACAGTTATACATGGTGTCTAGAACAGTGCCTGGCACAGAGTTCACAGTAAGTGAATTTGACTCTTTTTGCCACTATTTGAAGAGAATAACATGGTCCCATTAAGTCTTCTGTAGAATAAATGTTCTTATAACAACCTCATCTCTGGATGGATTTTCTGAAATGTAAGAGTCCTCTATAGTACAGCAACTGGAACTAAACATACCCTGTTTGTTGAACATATGTCATGCAAGAATGACAGTAAAGAGTTGACTGCTTTTGGGAGTACCCTTCTGAGACCTGTAATTGTAGGAAACTGCTTCAATTCCTTTACCTTTTCACAGCTGTTAAAAAATAAGTATCCTGTCATTGGAACTGCTATATAATTTGCAGATGGCCTTCACATGAACCACTTCCTGTTTGTGCCTTTTGTTTACTTGTCTTTTAATTTAAAGACAAAACTTTGCATTTATTCTTAAGAAAGTTTATTTTGTTCTATTTCATCTATTAATTTAGCCTTTTATAGACAGATTCTAGTTTGCAAACACATGGCTGTTTCTCTTTGTATCAAAAGGAATATCAGATAAACATGATTATTATTTCAAGCACATAGTTCAAGTGATTTTCCGTATAAACAGAACCAAACCAAAGAATTTGGATTGTTCTCAAACTGTGCTCTTTATTACTGTACTGTTCTTGACATCAAGGTCTATTAAACTATACAGAGATCTAATGCTTTGCTTCACCACTGGTGATATTAAAGTGATTTTTTCCATATTGTCAATATAAGATGAATATTACCAACATTAACTGCAATAAGTAAACTCAAAATTTATAATTTTAATCAATTCACACTAAAAGCTGAGGAAGAAGCAGGAATCTAAATGTCCTAGAAGGGGCCCACCCCTGCACATGAGGCCTATATGTCCACCTTTCAGGGTAAGACAATTTGGCCCATCATTAGGCATTAGGAACAATAGGTAAGAATTTGATGCAGGCTTTTTAATTTCTACCATATGAAATTTTGTGTTATCTTTATATCTAGTTTATCTCATCTTTGAGCAAATAAATATCTATTAGCACGCTGGTCTCTAGGCTGTCAATTTAGCACTTAAATTGATTTGTCTCTTTCTTTCTTTTTCAAGGAAAATATCCCTGGGAATCAAGGAAGCAATCAATTTCACATTAGTGAAAGAGCTAAGGTTTCACCTTCTAGTTGGATTACTCCTGCACATCATTTCTGAAAAGGTAATTGGAAAATTGTGCACTTAGGTGGTTAAAGACTTATTCAGTGTAGTGCTCAACCAAAAAGAAATATTTAATACTCTGTCTGTTGGATAAAGCATTTGCTAGGAATTCAGAGAGAATCTGGCATTGATCATAGGAATTTATAAGAAATGGTTTTTGAAAACACTAAGAGAGAATGTAATTCAGGTCTAGACCCAAGATCTTCTTGCTTACATGACAGAATTGCTATATCTAAATGCTATCTATTTCTGCAATAGAAAGGAAAGCATGTGGTTTCAAGGAAAAAAAATGTTCTTTTCATCCTGATCCTTCCCTGCTGTGAATTAGTCAGAATAGAGATTATGTTACACCTACTTGTATACCTGTAAAGTCCCTCTTATATAGGTGAGCTATTTTTTCAACGGAGTATTCATAGTTTAAAAATCTTAAAAATTTCTAATGAAATCAATTTATCTCAATAAACATTTTAATTGACTAATAATATATCCCTAGCCCTGGTATTCATGCAATCAATGACATTAAAGAAGTAGAACACAATGTTCATAGATGTTCAAAAAAGAAAATATCAATAACAAACATTGTTTTACTGTGTATTCGCCAAAAAAATCAATCATACCAGCAATTTGATGATGTCATCAATTTTTTACATTTTTACTAATAGAATTGACTCCTATCAGAAGCACTAGTGAAGTATGTGGATTTCATTGCATAACGGGAGAAACATAAGTGAATTTTCCATGGTCTCTGCTCCTCAGTATAATTCCTGATAAATCCCCATTTAAACATAACTTCTTGCCAGTATCCCCCATTTTCAGTAATGATTTCACCCCATCCTCTTTGTTATACACATTTAAATTCAAAAAACAGATACATCCAATGACCACTCTCCTTAGAAAAGTTGATGAAAATGACCAAATAATGAAAAAGATAAAATAACACGTGTTTTCTTACACATACAGATAGAATTCAGGAAACCACTACAAATCAAAGTGAATTTAAGAGTTAAAGTATGTTTTTGACCTTACCACTACAGTGGAGCAGATATCACCTATAAAATACTTATGGATCAGGACTCAGATTTGAATTTCCAAGGAGACATTTTAGATTTCCTTATGAAGCAATAGTCAGGAAGTGTGCCTGGTTTTTCTTAAAAGTCTGCAATAGGGCCTTTACAGATTAATTCATTGTTTGGAGGCTCGAGTATATTGGAGCCAGTACATAGGGAAGGCAAAAGCATATAACATGAACAAGCATGGTCATTTCATACAGTGGACAGAACGTGTTTTCTGTAGGTGGGAGGTAGTGTCAGGAGAAAGGAGGTGATATACAAGATGGGGCAGAAAAATGTGAGGCTATGTGAGGAGTGAAAAATGCTGATAGTCTGAGATGATTCATTAACATCATGCCTGTTTCAAGCACAGTCAGAGGCAAATCTGTATTTCTGAGTAGGTATGTATTAGCGATTTAGTATGTAAAAGAATACACATAGATGTCTATAGTTAAAGTAGCTATTAAGTTGGGAAGGGAGGACTGACAACTGACTTTAGCAGCAACTTGTATCATGCCACAAAGGCATGGATCCAGCCACGTCTCAGTGATACCAGTTCAGGATACCATAGATGAGGTAGCTCAGATGGTACCCTAGCGAACAGTAGAGCCTGAAGGACAGTCCAAAGTCTCTGCAGTGTGCCCCTCTCACAGAAGAGCAATCATCCAAATGCTTCCCTAAAAATTAAGCTGTGAAAGCGCCCCTTGCCAGAGGTTGACTCTATTCTTAGAAGGAGAAAAGCAGAGGAGTCTTTATTTAAGTCAAGAGCATCTTTTATTTTAAAGTAACCATTGATGAACCCCAATTTTCCACGACCCTACAAAATTTTTGAAGTGGAATATTCAACAACCTATCCATTAGATGGAGGGGTCTTAAAAGTATGAAGTAAATATTGAAAGCCTGAATAAATACCCAAGAAAAATCATCTATAAATTGTAAGAGTTTGAAAAACTTTAATTAAAGTGGAAGTGGAATACTGTACACAGCAAAGCTCTCATTTATACATAAAGTTGAATTGAAGACCTTCCAAAATAAACAGAATTTGAAAGAATTTGTTGCCAATCATCCAGACTTACAAATGATATTTAAGGATGTGCTATAAACAGAACCAGATATTCAACATCATAAAAGAATGTGAAGTCAGAAAATGTTGAAAAAGTACCAAGGAAATCCAAAATAAACAATAGGAATATTCATGGAAAAATGTCGGGAACAAGTTGATATTTATAAATAATAACCTTGAAAATAAATGGACTAAATTCTCCAATTCACAGATAGAGACTGGATCGTAGTAGGCTAAGTCTCCACCTGAGGCTCCTGCATTTGATATGGGTGTCAGTTCATATCCCAGCTGCTCCTCTTCTGCTGGGAAAGCAGTGGAAGAAGATGGCCCAAGTACTTGGGCCCCTGTACCCACATGGGAGACCTGGAAGAAACTCTTGGTTCCTGGCTTCGGATTGGCCCAACTCTGGCCATTGCAGCCATTTGTGGAGTGAGCCAGTAAATGGAAGATCTTTCTTTCTGCCTGACCCTCTCTTTCTCTGTAACTCTGTCCCTCAAAAAGCAAATAAATAACTATTTTTTGAAAAAAGATACAGATTGACTAAACGGATTAAAAGAAACAGACCCATCTATTTGCAGCCTATAAGAAACACATCTCACCAGCAAGGATTCACACAGACTGAAAGTGAAAGGATGGAAAAAAAAAAAGATCTTTCATGTTAACAGAAACAAAAATGAGCAGTAGTTGTCATCCCAATATCAGACAAAATTGACTTCAACACAGAAATTGTTAAAAAAGAGAAATAAGGGCATTATGTAATGATTAATGATCAATTCAACAGGAAGATGTGACTATAGTTAATGTATAAGCACCCAATAGGAGGGTGCCTACTACTTAAAATAAATGTTAGTGGATCTAAAGGGAGATATATACTATAATACAGTAACAATGGGGAATTCAATATCCCATTTTCATCAATGGACAGATCAAATAGACAAAAAAAAAAAAAAAAAAAAAAAAAGAAAGAAAGAAAAGTATGGCCGGCGCCACGGCTCAATAGGCTATGCACACTGGGTTCTAGTCCCGGTCGGGGTGCCGGATTCTTTCCGGGTTGCCACTCTTCCAGGCCAGCTCTCTGCTGTGGCCTGGGAAGGCAGTGGAGGATGGCCCAAGTGCTTGGGCCCTGCCCCCCATGGGAGATCAGGAGAAGCACCTGGCTCCTGCCATCGGATCAGTGTGGTGCGCCAGTCACAGCACGCCAGCCACGGCAGCCATTGGAGGGTGAACCAACGGCAAAGGAAGACCTTTCTCTCTGTCTCTCTCTCTCAGTATCCACTCTGCCTGTCAAAAAAAAAAAAAAAAAAAGTAAAGAAAAACAGAGTTAATCTACACTATGGACCAAATGGACCTGATTGATATCTACAGAATATATCATCCCACAGCTGCAAAATATACGTTTTCATCAGTGCAGGAATCTTTCTGTAGGATAGACAATGTGCTAGGCCACAAAACAAGTCTCAACAATTTTAAAAAACTGAAAATCATACCATGTATCTTTTCTGATCACAGTCCAATAAAGCTGGAACCTAACAATTTAAGAAACTCTAGAAATTATGCAAACACATGGAGAGTAACAACATGCTCCTGAACAGTGTGCCATAGCTGAAATCAAAAGGGAAATAAAAAATTTCTAAAAATGAATGAAGATGACAATACAACATATGAAATCTTATGTAATATGACAAAAGCAGTGTCAAGAGGGAAGTTTATAGCAATTAATGCTTACATAGAGAAATTGGAATGGCATCAAATAATTTATCTAACAATACATCTCAAGGATCTAGAAAATTAGAACAAATCAAGTCCCAAATTAGTAGGAGGAATGAAATAATAAAAATTAAAAAAGAAATAAAATTAAAACCAAAAAACTTCAATGAAAGAGCTGTTTTTTTCTGAAAAAAAAAATTGATAAAGCATTGGCACAACTAACCAAAAAAGGGGAGAAGACCAAAATTAAATTCAAAGATGAATAGGAAATGTTAAAACATACTACAGAAACAAAAAGAATAATAAGGGATTACTATTAACAGCCATATACAAACAAATTAGAAAATCTAGAAGAAATAAATAGATATCTGGACACATATAATCTTCTGAAATAGAATCCTGAAGATATAGAAAACTTAAATAGACCAATAATCAGGACAGTAATTGAGTGAATAATGAATACCTTCCCAATAAAGAAAAGCCCAGGACCAGGTGGCTTCACTACTAAATTCTATCGAACCATTAAAGAGGAACTAATTCTAATTCTTCTCAAATTATTCAAAAAAATTGAAAGGGACAGAATGCTCCCAAACACCTTCTATAAAGCCAATATCACCTTAATACCAAAACCAGAAAAAGATACAAGAAAGAGAACTGTAGACCAATATTCCTGATGAACATGGGTGCAGAAATCTTCAACAAGTACGAGCCAGTTGGATCCCACAACATGCCAGAAAGATCATTCACCAGAGTACGTGAGATTTATCCCTGATATAAAGGGATGATTCAATATATGCAAATCATTAAATTTGATACATCACATTAACAAACTAAAGAATAAAAATGATATGATTAACTCAATAGAAGCAGTGAAAGGATTAGATATAATGCCACGTTCTTTCATGATAAAAAAAAAAAAAAAAAAAAAAAAAAACCTTAGGCAAAATGGTATACAAGGAGCACACCTGAACCCAATAAAGACAATATCATATATGACAAGCCCCCAGCCAGCATCATGTTGAATGGGGAAAAGCTGGAAACATTTCCACTGAGATCCAGAACCAGACAAGGATGACTATTCTCACTATTACTGTTCAATATAGTTCTGTAAGTTTTAGGCAGAGCCGTTAGATAAGAAAAAGAAATCAAAACAATAAAAATGGGAAAGGAGGAATCAAATTATCCCTGCTTGCAGATGATACAATCCTATACATAGGGGAAACAAAAGACTCTATTAAGAGATTATTGGAACTCATCAGAGAGTTTGGGACAGTTTCAGGATATAAAAATCTACACAAAAATTAATAGCCTTTGTATACATAAATAATACAATGGCTAAGAAAGAACTTGTAAGATCAGTTGTTTTCAATATAGCCACAAAAATTTTAAATACCCTGAGATAAATTAAACCAAGGATGTGAAAGATCTCTACAATGAAAATTGCAAAATGTTAAGGAAGGAAATAGAAGAGGACACCAAAAAATGGAAAAATTTTCCATGTTCATGGATTGGAAGAATTAATGTCATCAAATATTCATATAAACCAAAGCAATTTACAGATTGAATGTGATCCCAATCAAAATACCAAAGACATACTTCTCAGTTCTGTAGAATATGACCCTAAAATTCATATGTAATCACAAGGGACCCTGAGTGGCTAAAATAATCCTAAACAATAAAAATGAAACTGAAGGCATCACTACACCTGATTTCAAGACAGTTATAATCAGAACAGGTTGGTACTAGCACAAGGATAAACATGTCAATCAATGATACAGAATAGAAACCACAGAAATTAGTCCACATATCCATAACCCACTTATCTTTCAAAAAGAGTTAAAATCACTCCCAGAAGAAAGGACAGTCTCTTCAACAAATGGTGTTGGGAAAAGTATATCTCTGCATGCAGAAGTATGAAACAAGACCCCTACCTTACACACTATACAAAAATCAACTCACAGTAGATCTAAATCCAAGACCAGATACCCTCAAATTACAAGAGAACATTGGGGAAACACTGAAAGACATTGGCAGAGGCAATGTCTTCTTGTATAAGACCACTAAAGCACAAGCAAGAAATGGAAAATAGACAAAGAAAAGCTCCTGTACATCAAAGGAAAACACTGACAGATTAACAGGGTAAAAAGGAAAAAGAAAAAATGGGATTACATCAAATTGAGCAGCTTCTGTACTACAAAAGAAACACTCAGGAAAGTAAGAGACAACAGGCAGAATGGGAAACATTATTTGCAAACAATGCAACTGATAAAGGATTAATAACCAGCATATATAAGATCAAGAAACTTCACAACAACAAAACAAGCAACCAGTTAAGAAATGGGCAAAGGAATTAAACGTTTTTTTTCTGGGTGAATGATCTTTCTTTTTTTTAAAATTTTTTTTAACTTTTATTGAATGAATATAATTTTCTAAAGTACAGCTTATGGACTACAATGGCTTCCCCCCCATAACGTCCCTCCCACCCGCAACCCTCCCCTTTGCCACTCCCACTCCCCTTCCATTCACATCAAGATTCATTTTCAATTCTCTTTATATACAGAAGATCAGTTTAGCATACATTAAGTAAAGATTTCAACAGTTTGCAACCCCATAGAAACACAAAGTGAAAAATACTGTTTGAGTACTAGTTGTAGCATTAAATCTCAATGTACAGCACGCTAAGGACAGAGATCCTACATGAGGAGTAAGTGCACAGTGACTCCTGTTGTTGACTTAACAAATTGACACTCTTGTTTATGGCATCAGTAATCACCCTAGGCTCTTGTCATGAGCTGCCAAGGCTATGGAAGCCCCCTGGGTTCACTGACTCTGATAATTTTTAGACAAGGACATGGTCAAAGTGGAAGTTCTCTCCTCCCTTCAGAGAAAGGTACCTCCTTCTTTGATGACCTGTTCTTTCCACTGGGATCTCACTCGTGGAGATCTTTCATTTAGGTTTTTTTTTTTTTTTTTTCCAGAGTGTCTTGTCTTTCCATGCCTGAAATACTCTCATGGGCTTTTCAGCCAGATCCGCATGCCCTTAAGGGCTGATTCTGAGGCCAGAGTGCTGTTTAGGACATCTGCCATTCTATGGGTCTGCTGTGTATCTAACTTCCCATGTTGGATCATTCTCTCCCTTTTTGATTCTATCAGCTAGTATTTGCAGACACTATTCTTGTTTATGTGATCCCTTTGGTTCTTAGTCCTATCTATGATCAATTGTGAACAGAAAGTGATCACTGGGACTAGTGAGATGGCATTGGTACATGCCACCTTGATGGGATTGAATTGGAATCCCCTGGTATGTTTCTAACTCTACCATTTGAGGTAAGTCAGCTTGAGCATGTCCCGAATTGCACATCTCTTCCCTCTCTTATTCCCACTCTTATATTTAACAGTGATCACTTTTCAGTTAAGTTTCAGCACTTAAGAAGAATTGTGTATTGATTACAGTATTCAACCAAAAGTATTAAGTAGAACAAACAAAAAAAAATACTAAGAGGGATAACATATTAAGTTGCTCATCAACAGTCAGAGTGAGGGCTGATCAAGTCACCGTTTCTCATAATGTTCATTTCACTTTAACAGGTTTCCTTTTTGGTGCTCAGTTAGTTGTCACCTATCAAGGAGAACAAGTGGTATTTGTCCCTTTGGGATTGGCTTATTTCACTCAGCATAATGTTTTCCAAATTCCTAACAGGGATCACTTTTCAGTTAAAATTTAAACACCTAAGAATAATAGTGTGTTAATTACAGAGTTCAACCAATGGTACTAGAACAAAAAAAAATACTAAAATGGATAAAGTATTACATTGTACATCAACCGTCAGGACAAGAGCTTATCAAGTCACTGTTTCTCATAGTGTCCATTTCATTTCAACAAGTTTCCCCTTTGGTGCTCAGTTAGTTGTCGCCGATCAGGGAGAACATATGATATTTGTCCCTTTGGGACTGGCTTAATTCACTCAGCATGATGTTTTTCAAATTCCTCCATCTTGTTGCAAATGACCGGGTTTCATTGTTTTTGACTGCTGTATAGTATTCGATAGAGTACATGTCCCATAATTTCTTTATCCAGTCTACTGTTGATGGGCATTTGGGTTGGTTCCAGGTCTTAGCTATTGTGAATTGAGCTGTAATAAACATTAGGCTGCAGACCGCTTTTTTGTTTGCCAATTTCATTTCCTTTGGGTAAATTCCAAGGAGTGGGATGGCTGGGTTGAATGGTAGGGTTATATTCAGGTTTCTGAGGAATCTCCAGACTGACTTCCATAGTGGCTTCCATAGTTTGCATTCCCACCAACAGTGGGTTAGTGTCCCTTTTTCCCCACATCCTCTCCAGCATCTATTGTTGGTAGATTTCTGAATGTGAGCCATTCTTACTGGGGTGACGTGAAACCTCATTGTGGTTTTGATTTGCATTTCCCTGATTGCTAGTGATCTTGAACATTTTTTCATGTGTCTGTTGGCCATTTGGATTTCCTCTTTTGAAAAATGTCTATTGAGGTCCTTGGCCCATCTCTTAAGTGGGTTGTTTGTTTTGATGTTGTGGAGTTTCTTGATTTCTTTGTAGATTCTGGTTATCAACCCTTTATCAGTTGCATAGTTTGCAAATATTTTTTTCCATTCTGTCGGTTTTCTCTTCACTTTTCTGACTGTTTCTTTTGCAGTACAGGAACTTCTCAATTTGATGCAATCCCAAATGTTAATTTTGGATTTGACTGCCTGTGCTTCTGGGGTGTTTTCCAAGAAGTCATTGCCGGTACCTATATCTTGCAAGGTTTTTCCAATGCTCTCTAATAATTTGATGGTGTCAGGTTGTAGATTTAAGTCTTTAATCCATGTTGAGTGGATTTTTGTGTAAGGTGACAGGCAGGGGTCTTGCTTCATGCTTCTGCACGTGTAAATCCAATTTTCCCAGCACCATTTATTGAATATACTGTCCTTACTCCAGGGATTGGTTTTGGATCCTTGATCAAATGTGAGTTGGCTATAGATGTTTGGATTGATTTCTGGTGTTTCAATTCTGTTCCATTGGTCTATCCATCTGTTTGTGTACCAGTACCATGCTGTTTTGATTACAAATGCCCTGTAGTATGTCCTGAAATCTGGTATTGTGATGCCTCCAGCTTTGTTTTTGTTGTACAAGATTGCTTTAGCTATTCAAGGTCTCCTGTGTCTCCATATGAATTTCAGCATCATTTTTTCCAGATCTGAGAAGAAGGTCTTCGGTATCTTGATTGGTATTGCATTGAATCTATAAATTGCTTTTGGGAGAATGGACATTTTGATGGTATTGATTCTTCCAATCCATGATCATGGAAGATTTTTCCATTTCTTGGTATCCTCTTCTATTTCTTTCTTTTAGGTTTTGTAATTTTCATTGTAGAGATCTTTAACGTCCTTGATTAAGTTTATTCCAAGGTATTTGATTGTTTTTGTAGCTATTGTGAATGGGATTGATCTTAGAAGTTCTTCCTCAGTCATGGCATTGCCTGTGTATACAAAGGCTGTTGATTTTTTGTGCATTGATTTTTTACCCTGCTACTTTGCCAAAATCTTCTATGAGTTCCAATAATCTCTTAGTAGAGTTCTTTGGGTCCCATAAATAAAGAATCATATCATATGCCAAGAGGGATAGTTTGACTTCTTCCTTCCCAATTTGTTTCCCTTTAATTTCTTTTTCTTGTCTGATGGCTCTGGCTAGAACTTCCAGAACTATATTGAATAGCAGTGGTGCGAGTGGGCATCCCTGTCTGGTACCAGATCTCAGTGGAAATGCTTCCAACTTTTCCCCATTCAATAGGATGTTGGCTGTGGGTTTTTCATAGATTGCTTTGATTGTATTGAGGAATGTTTCTTCCAAACCCAGTTTGCTTAGAGTTTTCATCATGAAAGGGTGTTGTATTTTATCAAATGCTTTCTCGGCGTCTATTGAGATAATCATAATGTTTTTCTTCTGCAGTCTGTTAATGTGGTGTACCACATTGATTGTTTTGCTCACATTAAACCATCCCTGCATACCAGGGATAAATCCCACTTGGTCTGGGTGGATGATCTTTCTGATGTGTTGTTGCATTTTATTGGCGAGAATTTTATTGAGGATTTTTGCATCTATGTTCATCAGGGATATTGGTCTGTAATTCTCTTTCAATGCTGCATCTTTCTCTGGCTTAGGAATTAAGGTGATGCTGGCTTCATAGAAAGAATTTGGGAGGACTCCCTATTTTTCGATTGTTCTGAATATTTTGAGTAGAATTGGAGTCAGTTCTTCTTTAAATGGCTGGTATAATTCAGCAGTGATTCCATCTGGTCCTGGGCTTTTCTTTGTTGGGAGGGCCTTTATTACTGTTTCAATTTCTGTCTCAGTTATGGGTCTGTTTAGGTTTTCGATGTCTTCCTGGTTCAATTTAGGTAGGTTGCATGTGTCCAGGAATCTATCCATTTCTGATAGGTTTCCCTGTTTGCTGGCATACAAGTCCTTGTAGTAATTTCTGATGATTCTTTTTATTTCTGTGGTGTCTGTTGTTACGTTTCCTTTTTCATCTCTGATTTTATTGATTTGGGTCTTTTCTCTTCTTTTTTTAGTTAGTTGGGCCAATGGGGTGTCAATTTTGTTTATTTTTTCAGAAAACCAGCTTCTCATTTGGCTGATTTTTTGTAATTTTTTTTTGGATTCACTCCTGTTGATTTCTTCTCTGATTTTAATTATTTCTCTTCTCCTACTAGATTTGGGTCTGGTTTGCTGCAGATTTTCTAGATCTTTGAGATGCAGTGAAAGCTCATCTATTTGGTACCTTTCCAATTTCTTGATGTAGGGACCTATTGATACAAACTTTCCTCTTAACACTGCTTTTGCTGTATCCCATAAGTTTTGGTATGTTGTGGTGTTATCCTCATTTACTTCCAGAAAATTTTTGATTTCTCGTTTAATTTCTTCTATGACCCATTGTTCATTCAGGAGCATGTTGTTCAATCTCCATGCATTTGCATTCCTGAGTTGCTAATTTCGAACTTCATTCCTTTATGGTCTGAGAAGCTGCATGGTATGATTCTAATTCTTTTGAATTTGCTGAGACTTGCTTTATGGCCTAGTATGTGGTCAATCCTAGAGAAGGTTCCATGTACTGCTGAGAAGAATGTAAAATCTTTCTGTGTAGGATGAAAAGTTCTGTATATATCTGTTAGATCCATTTGGGCTATAGTGTCGTTTAAATCTACTGTCTCCTTGTTGATCTTCTGTCTTATTGATCTGTCTGTTTCTGAGAGTGGAGTATTGAAGTCCCCCAGTACTATTGTATTGGAGTCTAAGTCTCCCTTTAAGTCCCTTAACAAATCTTTTGGATAAACTGGTGCCCTGTAGTTAGGTGCATATATATTGATAATAGTTACATCTTCCTGTTGAATTGAACCCTTAATCATTATATAGTGTCCCTCTTTGTCTCTCTTAACAGTTTTTGTGGTAAAGTTTATGTTGTCCAATATTAAGATGGCTATGCCTGCTCTTTTTTCATTTCTGTTGGCATGGTATATCTTTTTCCAGCCTTTCACTTTCAGTCTGTATGGATCTTTGTTGGACAGATGTGTTTCTTGTAAACAGCAAATAGATGGGTTTTGTTCCTTAACCCAATCAGCCAATCGGTGTCTTTTAACTGGACAGTTCAGGCCATTAACATTCAATGTGACTAATGAAAAGTGGTAACTTTGCCCTGCCATTTGCCAAAGATAAGTTCTAATATATGCTTTGAATTCCCTGTGATCTTTTGCTGTGAAGTTTCCTTCCTTTACCTTCTTTCATATTGATGACCGTGTTTCTGTGTTTCAATGTGCAACACATCTTTAAGCATCTTTTGCAGGGCTGGACGAGTGGCGACAAATTCTTTCAATTTCTGTTTGCTATGAAAAGTCTTTATTTCACCTTCATTCACAAATGATAGCTTTGCAGGATATAATATTCTGGGCTGGCAGTTTTTCTCTCTTAGTACCTGGGCTATATCTCGCCATTCCCTCCTAGCTTGTAGGGTTTCTGATGAGAAGTCAGCTGTGAGTCTGATTGGAGATCCTCTGAGAGTAATCTGATATTTCTCTCTTGCACATTTTAGGATCTTTTCTTTATGTTTCACTGTGGAGAGTTTAATTACAACGTGTCGTGGTGAGGATCTCTTTTGGTTGTGTTTATTAGGGGTTCTATGAGCTTCCTGTACTAGGATTTCTCTGTCCTTCTCCAAACCTGGGAAATTTTCTGCTAATATCTCACTAAAAAGGCCTTCTAATCCTTTCTCTCCATGCCTTCAGGAACTCCTAGAACCCGAATGTTGGGTTTTTTAATAGTATCCTGAAGATTCCCGACAATATGCTTTAGATTTCTAATTTCCTCTTCTTTTCTTTGGTCTGACTGTATCCTTTCCTGTTCTCTGTCTTCTAAGTCTGATATTCTCTCTTCTGCTTCACAATTTGCACATGCATACATACACACAAACTGTTTGAGAACCAGTTTTACAGAGAATTTTATCTATCCTCCTCTCCCTTGCCGTTGTCACTTTTTTCTTTATATCTGAATTTTTTTAAACTTTTATTTAATAAATATAAATTTCCAAAGTACAGCTTTTGGAATACAGTGGCTTTTCCCCCCATAACCTCCCTCCCACCCACAACCATCCCATCTCCCACTCCCTTTCCCATCCCATTCACATCAAGTTTCATTTTCAATTATCTTTGTCTACAGAAGATCAATTTATTTTATACTAAGTAAGGATTTAAACAGTTTGCACCCACACAGAAACATAAAGTGTAAAGTACTGTTTGAGTGCTAGTTATACTGTTAATTCACATAGTTTTTCTTAATGAGGAATGGGACTGGGAATGGGAGAGGGAAGAGGAGGTGAGGTGGAACTGGGGGTAGGAGGGCAGGTATAATGGGAAGGATAACTATATTCCTAAAGTTGTACTTATGATTTTGTACTCATTAAATAAATGGTTTCCTTGGAAAATTTTTTTTAAAAAATGGGCCAAGGATATGAGCAGATATTTTCAAAGGATAAAGTACAAATGGCCAACAGACACATGCAGACACATGAAAGGATGCTCAGGATCATAAGTCTTCAGGGAAATACAAATAAAAAGCACAATGATGTTTCATCTCACTCCAGTTAGAGTGGATCCAAAAATCGAAAAATAATAAATGCTGGTTAGGATGTGGGGGAAAAGGTACCCTAATGCACTGTTAGTGGGAATGTAAACTGGTACAACCACTATGGAACACAGTATGGAGATTCTTCAGAAATCTGAAGCTGAACCTACAATAGGATCAAGACATTCCAAACTCCTGGAAATTTATCCAAAGAAAATGAAATCAGCATATGAAAGAGTTATCAATACCCCTATGTTTACAGCATCTCAACTTACAATAGCTAATATATGGAATCAATGCACATGTCCATCGCAGATGAATGCATAAAGAAATTATGATCTATTTATATAACGTAATACTATTCAGTATTACTCGGCCATAAAAACGGATAAAATCTGCTCTTTCACAACAAAATGGATGCAACTGGAGACCACTATGCTTAGTGAAATAAGCCAGTCCCCAAAAGACAAATATCATATGCTTCCCTGATTTGTGGTGACTGATATACAAGAGTATGAAGTGTAATGTAGAAGGAAAATGACATTTTGAGATTCTATTATTGTTTATAGCCCCATCTATACTCTTGAGCAAAAGTGATTTTCTTCTTTCTATTTGTTGAATTATTTATTTAGTGGAGGTTTAACCATGTGCTTATAAAGGAAATTGAGAGTATGTCATTGTAAAAATTGAAAGAAAATTAGAGGCAGGCAAGAATGAGGTACAGAGCATATAATGAGAAATATCATATGCTTTTATGAAAGTGTATGAAATACATGATATTTTTCCTTTGTATAAATAAATAAGTGAAATACTTATTAAAAAGTTTTTTTCAAAAAATGATTGGAGGGGAGATGAAAGAGGTAGATGAGATACAGAATATAATTTGAAATCATAGTTTTGCAATCTGTTTATACATTTTGGTCTCCCTAAAAGGTTAATGGTTAAATTTCAAAAATGAATTCTCAGGTCATGTGTTTGGAACACCTACATCCCATATCAGAGCACATGAATTTTAGTTTTGGCTCCAGCTCTGATTCCATCTTCCTGCTAATACATGCTCTGGAAGGCCATAAATGATGGCTCCAGTACTTGGTCCATGTCACTTATTTGGGAGATATATAACATGTTGTGGTCTGTGTCTTTCAGCCTAGCCCAGCCTCAGCTGTGGTGGGCATTTGAAGAGTGAACTAGTAGATAGAATATCTCTTTCTGTGTGGTTCTATCTTTCAAATGAAATGAAAATAAAATTTAAAATAGAAGAAACCAAAATTATTTGTCAAAAGGAGATTTTACTTGAGTTGGAAGAAAATAAACTCTGTGCCAAGGGGAGAACTAGAGCCACAATAAATGGGGTGATTGTGAGCATCAGTTGACCATCAGCTAAAACTATGAGCTCAAAACACCAGAGAAGGTGGGAAGTGAAATAGGAACAAATTAAAAGTCAATATGGGGCCTGGCCCTGTGGTGTAGCAAGTAAAGCAGCTATCTGAAATGCAGGCATCCCATATGGGTGCTGGTTTGAGTCCAGGTGCTCCACTTTGATCCAGCTCTCTGCTATGGCCTGGGAAAGCAGTAGAAGGTGGCCTAAGTCCTTGGGCCCCTGCACCCACGTGAGAGACCCAGAGGAAGCTCCTGGCTCCTGGCTTCGGATCAGCACAGCTGCGGCCATTGCTGCCATTTGGGTAGTGAACCAGCGGATGGAAGACTTCTCTCTCTCTCTCTCTGCCTCTGCCTCTCTGTAACTCTGTAACTCAAATAAATAAATATGTCTTTTAAAAAAATCAGGCCTCCAAGTGAGGTGAAAGAAAGTCAATAACCATTTTAGCAAAAATTTCAATAGTTTTTTATTTTTTTTCTTTAGTTCTCCAGGTTTTGGTTTATGCTTAACAAACAAGGAAAATGTCCTTTAAAGTTAGAAGGCCATGTTTGCTGGGAAAAAAAGATGTCCTCAGATGAAAATATTTGGTAAGTAGTAGTCTTTTTCCTTCTGTTATGTTGTGATTCATTTCTCAAAGAAACCCCCCTCAATTGAAATTGAAGTTCTGTGTTTTACAAATTCTTCATTGAAAATAGTTTTTAAACCAAGGCTGGCAAATTTCCTGTATACTAAATCGCTTACGAAATATTGAATGGGTTCCTTTGCTTACAGTTTAGCATAATTTTGTAAAATTATAAGTAATCTGCATGTTAAAAAAGGCTCAAAAATTAGGGCTTATTCAAAAGTACTGAACTGAACAAACAATAGAAAAGTACATACTTGAAATCAAACTAAATGTTGGATTTTAGTCTACTGGCGATAGTCATCTAGTTATGACAGAGTGAACATGAGTAGAAATATGACTTATTTTACTCATTGTATATATTACTTTTAGTTACATTATATTATACTGATTTCTTCTGATTATAAGAAAACTATTATCTTTAAATCGACATTTTTATATTCTTCATACAAATGTTTTTCCTAAGCAGACATTGATTGAGTTTGCTGTTCAGGTAAATTTATTCCTCAAACAAAACTAGTTTTGTTGGAAGAACTGCACTGAGTGATTCTGTGTCACCAGTGGCCACTGTTATTTTGCTCAGAGTTGAGCATTTAATCTTGTAGTCAACATCTTTTATCTCCTACTTAGAGCCATTCTCCTGAAAGGTTCAAATTTCATACCATGGAATTCAAAGGCTTGTGTGAGCCTATATGCCTATCTTCATTTTTGCAACTAACAACTCTGTTTTGCCTGCTCCCAGTCTGGTTAAAGAGAATCTTAATCTCATTGCAAATGTGGGACCAACTGATTTATTCCAGTCATATTATTTTTAGTTTGGTTTAGTGGTTATTCAGAATGGTTAATTAAGCAACAATTGAGTGACTGAACATATATTTATTAAGCACCCTCACATACAACAGCCTTCAGTGTGCATTCCAAGAAGCATAACCAAAAGTAAAGCACAGATTCTGCCATCAAGGAGGGAGGGCCCAAAGCTTGCAACATTCCCACTGGGAGGAGACCTTGAGTACCTGGTTGTTGAGATGTATGTAGAAAATCCATATGTAAATGCATGGACCATTGCAAACTTGGTGACTAATATGAATAAAAGATTAACTGAGCCTAACAGAGGTTCAGAATGATGTGGTGACCCCCAGAGTGCCAATCATCCAAAGCATTATCTGTTTAATATTGAAATGTATTAGATTATTTTTCCCACAGCAGATTGCTTCATACTTACCTGTGTTTTATTTTTTATTCTGATTGCTACTACAACAAATTGCCCCAGCACTCTTGATCTCTTATAGTTCTTAGGGCAGAAGTCCAAATCAGTTGCATTTGGCCAAAATCAGTATGTTAACAGGGTGCATTTCCTCTTTAGGTTCTAAGAAAGAATTGCAATCATTGCCTTTTTCAGAATTTAGAGCAGCATTGTTTACATCGCTTGACTCATTCTACCTTTCTCAATTTTTAAGCCAGGCATATAGCATTTTCCTTCAATGGTTACATAGGAATCTTCAGTGTCAAATTTCCTGCCTCATAAGGAGCTTTGTGGTTGCATTTATGGTCCACTTAGATAATGCAGGGCAATCTCTCCATGTCATGATCATGATGTCACATCCATAAAGTCACAGTTGCCATATAAAGTCGCATTCTTAGTTTCCAGAGATTCAGATATTTCTGGGGAGGTATCTTTGTGGGCCATTATTTGGTGTGGCAGAACTGCTATTGAAATGACTTCATATGTTAGGAGAAAATATCAACTGCGGAAGAAAATTGATAGTGCTGGAAAGATGTGAGAATGTGAGGAAGTATATCTAGAACTGGAAGTAGGGAAGTGAATAAAAATAATGATTCATTAGCCTATTGTTTATGTTACACACTCTGTTGAAACCACTGAGATTCTACAATATGAAGTCCTTAATTTTGAATCACTGTGAATACTCCAAAGGTATGAGCTCGGACAATCTGAATAGGCTTGTTTGAGGACACATTTGTCTCTGATGTGGCAGCAGAAGATGGACACCCATCAGTTCACATCATTATTCTCATTACCTGATATCATACTGCTTGTAGGTGTATACAGGAATTGGAATAATCTTCTGATCTGCCTTCTCTTCTCCAATAGTCATTCACTTTTCCTCCTGGACAGAGAGATTTTTCACTCTAAGTCAAATCTTTTTTGCCATGCTTCCTGACAAATTCATCCTAGAAGCCGACACATCACAGTTTAATACACTATTAAGTAAAGTACAACAATGTACATTTTTTTTAAAAAAAATTCTTTATTTATTTATGAGAAAGAGAGAGAGAGAGATTCAAGTTCTGTGCACTAGTTCACTCCCTAAATGGCTGGAGCTTGGCTGTGACTGAAGCCAGAAGCCAGAAACTCAGTTTAGGTCTCCCACGTGGGTGGCAGCCATTCAATTACTTGAACCATCACTGTGCCTCCCAGGGTCTGTATTAGCAAGAAACCGGCATCAAGAGTTGGAGATGGGCATCAAATGGGATGTAGGTGTATTAAGCAATGTCTTACCTTTAAGGCTAAAAGCTCACCACTACATGCATTTTCACTTAGCCAGAGTCCATGATCTATTAGTGTTTCTTCACAATGCATTTAAGCCCAGGTCATCCAATCTTCTATACATTACTCCTATACCTTCTTATTGATGACTGTTCCTCCATTCCTAGTACTATCATAGATTATAAACCCTTCAAGTGAAACCACTTTTAATTATACTTGTATAATTATAATTATACATTTATGTTTTTTTTAGCTACTGACATCATCTCGTAATACAAAGCTAAATGTCACTCCCCATCAAATGAGCACCCTGCTGGGGGTGCGAGGCAGGCTTATGAACTAAAACCCAAGACTTAGGTACTACTTCTGCTGTGTTAATATATTGCTGTAGGGACTCTGCTAATTCATTTCCAAATTTTGAGTTTCAACTACATTATCTTCTGATTTCACATCATATCTATTATATGGGGTTATAGTCAGAATCTAAGAAGGTCATTTTTAAAAAGGCATTTTGGAAGATATTATCAGTGTAAGGTATTATTATTATAGTCAGTGTAGCTATATTATACTTTAACCAAAAGAGCTTTCTTTTGAATATTTATCAATAATAACATTTTCAAGATGGAAGGGTCATAGGTATTATGCAGGCACAATTCCTGAGTAATAATGTAACTTCTGTAGCATCACAGACCAGTTCATGACAAAGCTGGAAAGGAAACCTAATTTCTCTATTTCAAGCAGTGAGTATTTTATCACTCTATAATATCTGCATAAGAAATGGATTGATTTTCTTATCTCTACCCACATGACTAATATTTTATTATTGCTTAGTTCATAAACTTAAAGTATTTTTCTTTCATGTTATACTTAAATAGTTACTCAGTTATTAAGATTCTTTCATTATTATATTTTTAAGAAAAAATGACCTTTTATTTCACCTTAGCAAAATGCCATTTACTAGAATATCTACTTCATAACGAAGATGTTCTTTTGGTGGTGTGAAAAATTAGTTATTTTCACTTGTTCCATTTAATTCCAATTTTTTAAATATGAATTTTGCAAATACAAACTGCACTTGTTTTTGTTTGTAGTATCATTGCTCTCAGGTGATTGATTACATATATAAAAAGAGTCCCAAGCAATTTACAAGTTATTCAAATTAATTAAGGTGTTATTAAATACATGCCCCTTCTTAAAACAAACAAAAAAAAACAAAATATAACTGTTTCCCCATCATAAAACAAAACATGTAAAGAAAATATTATAGTTAGAAAAATAAAAACAGTGACAAAAAGTTTTGCAAGTGGGGCTGGTGTTGTGGTGCAGCAAGGTAAGTTGTGGCTTGTGAGGTTGGTATCCCATATTGGAGTGCTCATTAGAATCCTGGCTACTCTGTTTCTGATCCAGCTTCCTGGTAATGTGCCTGGGAATATAGTAGATGATGGCCCAAGTACCTGGGCCACTGCCACTAGTGCAGGAGCCAAGGAGGGAATTACTTGTTTCCTGCTTTCAGACTGGTCCTGGCACCACTGTTGTGGCCATTTAGGGAGTGGATCAGAAGGTGGAAGACTTCTCTCTATCTCTGTTTCTGCTCTGCCTCTGTCTCTGTCTCTACTTCTTTCTCTGTCTCTGTCTCTTCCTTTCTCTTTCTTTCTTCCCTTCAAATAGATACATAAATGAGTACATAAAAATTTATAGGCATGTATAAATAAAAACATAAATAAAATTGCTCTTTAAAAAGCTTTGCAACTAACTTCCATGGAGCACAGTTCTCGTGGTCATTGTTGCAAAGGTCTGACTTTCCATCAGGAATATGATGGCCAGATAAAATGAAAGGCCCTGACTTCAATTTCATAGTAAGTGTGTTTTCATCCCTCAGCCTGAATCATCTCATCTAAAGTCTGCTGGAAACACTGAACTGGTCATTTTCATTGCTGACTAAAATCCATTTCCTGAATATGTAACAGTTGTCCATTCTTCCATCAATGAACAAATAGACTCTTCCTTCTGTGCCAGTTGGGTGAATACCTAGGATTGTAAGGTCACAGGTAGGTTCATAATAACCAGAATTTGGAGCTGCTTAATTCCCTCTTTGACACAGAATATATGACCCAGTGTGAATGACTCTCCAGATCTCTGTGGCTGCATCTCCTCAGTTGGTCATGAAATCACTGGTGACACTTTCTAAAGTGTTGTTCAGAGATTTAATTTGTTAATTAAGGCAACACTTGAATCCATTTGTGTATCTGCATATCAGGAATTTCTCTTATCTTCTTTAAAGACCATAAAATTAAACCTATATTTGCAGCAGGCTTTGAAAAATTACAGTGCCACAGAAGTGCTAAGTTGTATGATTATGCAGGAGGCATATTTGGGGCTGGTGCATAAATTGTGATAATCCTAGAGTCTTTTAAAGTACCGAGGGGAAGGGATAGATCTATTTTTTAATTGGTTTAGACAGCTGTCTACACAGCTGCATCCTGGCTATTTATCTTCACCCAGTCACATGGCCCAGGACATCTGTCTGTGCTACTTCCCACTCCTGAGAAAACTAATGAGGTCATCACACACACATGTTAGCCAAAGCTGGAGGGGCTCAGCTAACACTGGGATGATTGCTAATCTGTTTTTTCTTTTTTGGTATTACATTGTAGGTGCATGTTTTGTAAAATATCTTATTATTTTTAGCGTTGCAATTCCAGACCTATGACATTGAATCCATCTTTTGTTAGTAGTGAGTCTGGGTTTGTGTCTCGGTTGTTCTCAAACACTGGGTGCTGTCCTTTTTAAACCTGACTTTCGACAATGAAAGCAGTCGGCTTTCCTTCTTCTGGAAAGCCCCCTCCCCCCAGCCTTGAGAACTGGCATACAACTGCTGGACAAAGAAATAGGGAATGTATCCTTGCATTTGTAGTTCATCATCATTCCAACATCAAAGCCTGATCCTTAAAATTAATAAATGTTTGCTTTTTTCATTATCCTCACCTGCACAATTGATCCCCACCTCCATACCTCTTATTTCTGCTACAAGATTTTTGTCTCTTGACCTGACCTGTCCAAATCCTGTTCATTTTTTATAACTAGTCAAAATGTCACCTCCAATGTCAAGCCTAATTCACTCCCTAGGGATATTCATATTGTCATCTTTCAGAGTCTCCAATAAGCATTGTTCTCATCTTGGCTAGTGCTTATATTCTGCTGCTCTATCTTCCTTACTAGTAAAGAAGGCTGAGCTAAGACCCTGTTCATCTTTGTGTCTGACAAGTTACAATGCTAGTGAGTAACAAGATCCTGATACTTGCTGCATAATTTTATGTTTCTGGGTGACGTCTGGAAGTCATTAAGTCATTAAGGAGACCCTTTGCATGAATAACCTGAGAAAATATATAATTTGACTGTTAGACTATTTTGGGGCAGACAAGCACACTAAATATTGCTGTATGCAAAATAATTATATGACAATTGTAAACCTGTCAAGCAAATGTAATCTACCTCCAATTAACAGCAGGGATAGATTACAGAATTTTGCCATGAAATGGACTGAATGTGTAAAACTCCAAAGAATGTGAATGTGAATGTGAATGTGAATGCAGAATATATTACTGCAAACAAACTGTGATCTAAGTAATGAAGTAATTGAACGCAACATTGTGATTGCAAGGCTTTTCATGGGTGTGTTTTTCTATTAAGTTTGAGTGTACTTGGAAAAATTCATTCTAATGTACATTTTGGATATGGAAATGTCCTAGAAAGTGAGACAATAGTATGCATCTTATAATTATATAAACAGCTGTCATTATTGGAGCAGGATGATATGTCAGTGGAATCAACTGTAGGATGATCTTGAAGCAGGCTGAGCAATGAAAAATGAGGGATGGCAAAAGGGGGTTCTCATTGGAACCAAAAGAGAGCCAAGGGCCTATACTCAGAGTAGAATGAAAGATGGCCAAACATACTTTTACCTGTTGAAGATAAATTACTCCTCTTTCCCTACCCCTACACACACCCATGCTTGGTCAAACATGCATAAAATAACAATGTGGTGGCAGCCAGGAAGACAAGGAAGGATGAGGCCAGCAGGAAACTGTTAATGGAGAGAATAGTGGCCAATGGACTCAGGAATAGTGTTCAGAGACACTTAATTATTTCTTCTTCTTCTTCTTCTTCTTCTTCTTCTTCTTCTTCTTCTTCTTCTTCTTCTTCTTCTTCTTCTTCTCTTCTTCTTTTGAAAGAAAGATTTATTTATATATTTGTTCGAAAGGCATAGTAACATGTGGCCCAATAATCAGGGTTAGGCCAGGGCATAGCCAAGGGCCCAGAACCCCATCTGGGTCACCTATGTGGATGGCAGGAGTCCAAGTACCTTGACTATCATCCACTGCCTTTCAGGTGTATTAGCAAGAAGCCGGATCAGAAGTGGAGTAGCCAGGACTTGAATCTATGCTCATATGTGGGATGATGGCAACCCAAGTCATGGTTTGACCCACTGTGCCACAATACTGGCCATCTTTTCTTTTTCCTTACATAATATTTCCTTTATTCGATGCTCAAGCTTTCACAAGTGTTGTCAGATTTTCAGCCTAGTATTTGCTATTCTGCATAGAATAAAGGGAGGAGCTTGGACTGAGGGGAAAAGGGACAGCCATAGCAACATAAAGCAGGAGGACAAGGGTCAGTCAACCAGGAAGACTGATGTGACAAACAAGAGATAGACAACCAAGCAAGCTGTGTTTACGTGTTAAGAGCTCCACTCAGAAATACATGGGGATAGAGCACCCAGCTGTATCTACAAAGTAGATCTTGCACCCAGTCAGTGCAAGAGTTTAAATGACAGTCACTGGGTGTTAATAGAATATGATCTGAAGGCTGGACAATGTAACCAGAGAAGGTAGAGAGACAAAACTTGGGGACACTGATTGGGGACATTGATCATCCATTTTTTATCTTCCAGGGGTGGGAAACATCCAGCCCACGGTCCATATAAGCCCATGAAATCATTTGGTCTGGCACTGCCAAGGCAAAACAGGAGGAACTTGAAATTCAATAAATCTATGGCAGGCTAATTTTTTTTGTTTGTTTGTTTGACAAGCAGAGTTAGACAGTGAGAGAGAGAGAGAGACTGAGAGAAAGGTCTTCCTTTTTCCGTTGGTTCACCCCCCAAGTGGCTGCCACGGCCAGTGTGTTGCGGCCGGCGCGCTGGACTGATCCGAAGCCAGGAGCCAGGTGCTTCCTCCTGGTCTCCCATGCGGGTGCAGGGCCCAAGCACTTGGGCCATCCTCCAGAGAGGGCCACAGCAGAGAGCTGGACAAGAAGAGGAGCAACCGGGACAGAATCCGGCGTCCCAACTGGGACTAGAACCTGGTGTGCCGGCACCGCAGGCAGAGGATGAGCCTAGTGAGTCGCGGCACAGGTCAGCTAATTTTTAAGTTGATAATTGTGTATGGCCCATGAATGATGACATAAAAATCTAATGGCCCCTGGCAGAAAAAAGATTCCCCATCCCTCTACAGCCAGGCCTTTAGTAATAGAACCTGAGACCAGTCAGGAAGGAGCTAATACATGTTGTAATATAATGAATTGACTTCAAGAATGCAGATGACATCTGAGTATATTACTATGAGACTAACGTTTAAGTCTGCTGGAGAGTGGAGTAAAGGGGGAAACATGGAGCATTTTCTCGTGGAGAGCCCAGGAGAGCATTGGATGAGCTCTGCTCCCATGAAGATGTCTTAGCCCTTTTTATCACAACAACATGTGGAAAAATAAATAACCCAAAACCCCACCAGATGTTTAGACAATTCATTAAAAACAAAACAAAACAAGACAAAATGCTTGTTTCCTTACCGCTGTGTTTTGGAGAATCAAATTTTGTATTGTTTGACATAAAACAGCTGGATTTGTTCGGGTAGGAATATCTTAGAGAACAGATTCCTCTTGGTTCCCACTGTGGCAGCCGTGGTGACCTTTGATGTTGTATTGTAGGGCTTTAAGCAGTGGCCCTGGCTGGGTCTGGTAGACAAAGATGCTCCCAACTGAAAGTATTCAGAAACAGAAAGTGAAGATGGGCCAAAGCGAGAGGTTCCTGGCTCTGCACATGTTAGCAGGATGAAGATGGGGAATTAAACCTAATTGCCTCCATTTCATCCAAAATAATAATATTAAAAAAAAAAAAACCCTCTGCCGATGGATTTTGTTTCCTTTCTGATTATTATGGCTTTTTGAGGCATCTTGGGCAATTGTGTCTATTGAAAACAGGATGGCTTGCTGTACTTGTGCAGAGGTTTTTTCTTACAGTAAGAAATCACTGAGTTTGGAGTCCAGGTATCAGGTGCTTAAAACTTGAGTTGATGTGACATTTCTGCTCTGTCAATTTGTTGCTGTTGGCAGATTTCTCCTCAATCTGGACCTCAGATTTTACACATGTAAAATAAAATAAATAGAATAAATAAAGGGGAGAGTGATCCAACATGGGAAGTGAGATACTCAGCAGACTCATAGAATGGCAGATGTCCTAAATAGCACTCGGGCCTCAGAATCAGCCCTAAAGGCATTCGGATCTGGCTGAAAAGCCCATGAGAGTATTTCAGGCATGGAAAGCCAAGACACTCTGGCAAAAAGATCTCTGCGAGTGAGATCCCAGTGGAAAGAACAGGTCTTCAAAGAAGGAGGTACCTTTCTCTGAAGGGAGGAGAGAACCTCCACTTTGACTATGACCTTGTCTAAACAAGATAAGAATTGGAGAACTCAGAGGGCTTCCATAGCCTTGGAAACTCATGACTGGAGCATAGGGAGATTACTGATGCCATAGACAGGAGTGTCAATTGGTAAAGTCAACAACAGGAGTCACTGTGCACTTACTCCTCATGTAGGATCTCTGTCCTTAATGTGCTGTGCATTGAGATTTAATGCTATAACGAGTACTCAAACAATATATTTCACTTTGTGTTTCTATGGGGGTGCAAACTGTTGAAATCTTTACTTAATGCATACTAAACTGATCCTCTGTAAAAAAAAAAAAAAAAAAAGAAATTATCAACTCCCAACTTGACTCTCACTGGGATTAAACATGACAATAGGTCTGATCTGATTTCATCATCATTTAAAAAAAAATCATCTATTATTTTTCACTTTATGTTTCTGTGTGGGAGCAAACTGTTGAAATCCTTATTTAATGTATACTAAGCTGATCTTCTGTATATTAAGATAATCGAAAATGAATCTTGATGTGAATGGAAGGGGAGAGGGAGTGGGAAAGGGGAGGGTTGTGGGTGGGAGGGACGGTATGGGGGGGAAGCCATTGTAATCCATAAATCGTACCTTGGAAATTTATATTCATTAAATAAAAGTTAAAAAAAATAAAATAGTACTATGTGTACATTTGACAAAATAAACCAAGTCTTTCTCAGGTTCTTGATCAAAACACTTCAGGACCTTCAGACACCTCCCTGCTTGCAGGATCAAATCAAATGTCCAGTGTTGAGTACTGGGGAGTCTCTAATCCTTTCCTTTCAACACTGGTCTTACCACCCTTCACAGTGCTCGATTCTCTCCATTCTTATTGTTTGCCTCATTTACTATTTTAACCTCCTCGTGTTTGTTTCCAGTGATCTTTGCTTCTAAAATAGGTTTTTTCTTCTCTTGTTGCTGCCCAACTTGATAATCCCAGGTCCTTTTTAGAGCATCAAATTTTACCTCTTTCTATTAAATAATCTCATTATTTAAAAAATTCCTAATTAGAAAGAACCATTTCTTTGAAATCCTTGTGATTTAGGAATATGTAAAACAGTAATTAGCACACAGAGGGGTAGTTGTTCACTCTAACAGTTAAGATGCCAGTGAATATTCTACCATCCCTCATTGGAGTATCAAGGGTTTATTCCTGAATCTACCGCCTGGCTCCAACTTCCTGATGATACAGACCCTGGCACACAGCAATGATGCTTCAGGCAATTGACTTACTGCCACCTATGTGGGAGAATTGGATTGAGTTCCTGACTTGCAGGTTCAGTCCTGGATGTTGTGGGCATTTGCTGAGTAAACCAGGGGATGGGACCATCTGATTCTGTCTACCTGTCTCTCTGTTTCTACAATAATTTAATTAATAAAAAATAGATATCTTTGTGTCTGTCAGTCTCTTTCTCTCTGTTACTCTAATTACTAAAGAAATAAAAGTTTAAAAAGAAGTTAGCATACAGAAAATACTCAATGGCTTTGTTGATTGGGTAGATCAAGGAACAATGAATCAGGTGTAATAACTCTGAGGATCAGAGGTGTCTGATGCTGCAAACAAGACATACTGTTCACGAGTTTGAGTGCTACCCTCACACCCCAATGTTCAACACTCATTATAGAATTTCTAACAAAACAGAGCTGGCACCATTAGGAATGCCAAGAGAAAATGTGGGTTTTCAGTCAGTTCTCAAAGGATGAAAGCACTGGGATATCTGAGGGAAACCCAGACAGGAATACCAGCATGAATTCATAGAAGTCCAATTCATACCAGTTGGGATTTCCTCCAATGCAAAACTGCCTTTTGTTGTTCACAACATTAGCTACAGAGGACCCTGACTACTTGAACTTAACCATCAGTGTTATGGTCTCTGATTTGGTGATATACGCACAGCCCCACCCGTCACAGAATTCTCTATCCTTAAGTTCTTTGTCTTAGGATCACTTCAGTTGCTAGTTTACTTCTCCAGTACCTTTCCACAGCACCAGCTCTTTAAACGTCAAGGTACACGAAGGTATTTTCCACTGAATGGGTTGAGCGTAAAAAAAAAATTACCTTCTTCTCCCGGATGGAAGAGAATAAACCAGGCCAGAGGTCAGCCACAGTAGAAGGTAGGGCTAAATAATTCCCACTCTTCCCACTGACTCCTCCCATGCCTATATCTACTTTGTATACAGAGGAATCTACTCACTTTGATGCTATGATTTGCCTCTGTGGGCCCAAAAAGCTTTGGAGATTTTGTTTCTGATTTAGAATTTAAAGGTTTGGATGTTGTCATCCCAGGAATGGAAAAAGATTTGGAAAGGAATAGGTAATAAATGAAAGAAATAAACATTTGTGAGAAAAATACTAAAATTGTGAATGCATATTCTTATTGCCATTTACACATTGTTTAAATATCTCTTACTTGAAATGTAAATAGAAATGTTAAAACAAATCCTGGTGCATTTAAATGAGACTCTAGATTCCAGAAAGCAAAACTTAAAATCCAATTGTCTGCACAATTCCAACAATTTGAACTTCGTAGCACTTCAGAAACAAGCCCCAGATAGTGTTAAGGCCTTTTGTAGTTGACAATTTCATTTTCTAGGATTTGTAGCAAATCTTGTGAAAACAAAGGCTACATTTTCACAAAACCAAATAACTAGTCAAGTTAATCTCCAGAACAGTCACTCAAGATATTTGCGAGAAAATTTAAAAAGCAAATTTTGGTTGACTTACTTGAGCTTTTCTGTCAGCCTTCTGGGTGTTAGATGGACACATCCTTAGAAAGCGCTTATGTGTGAGTTACATGGAAAAATTATTCTTGTTGTAGAAGTTCATCAGATGGTGGTAACATACTTGAGATTCTTGACAACAAAAATCCAAACACAGGAAACAAATGATGCATCAAACATAGTGAATTCTTCAGAGGTCTGAGGTTTTTGGAAGTATGACCTTGTAGTGACTCATATAATTCTAAACATCTGTTGGGGCAATGCACACCTGTTAGATTTGTTTCTGATATCTAGACATAAGACACACAAATGTATCTCTCCAAATCCAAAGAGCAATCCTGTACATCAAACAGGATGCTTCCATTCCCAGAGTTCGCTTTCTTGTTCAGTATGTTCAGTGAAAATCACAGCCATATCGTACTGTCTCTGGCAGAAGAAGTGGCATGTTTCCATTATGTTTGGATTTGCTTTCACATCATAAGAATAGATAATTCTTTGTTTTGTTTTACTTCTTTTAATGTGGATTTCATTGATTATACACCGTGATTTATTTTGGTCACGTCCATTTGCTTGTGATTTTGTACTTGAATAATGCTGAGGATTGAGACAACATACTTCAAGTTGTAACCAGGTTCCACAACGTGACTTTCAGTGAAGTAGACTTTACTTGAAGTAACTTGTTTTAAAATTAGGGTGCTATCTCAAATACTATGTTTAATTAATGCCAAATCACTCATTGTTTATAGAAAACACATTTTTAATTCATTTTAATTTTAGAGTAAAAACTGGATTGGCATACATATTCAAATATAAGTCCACAGGCATGTGTCACTGGTCTTTTACTAACAGAGCAGTTAGGTATCAAAGGTCCTTAGTCATCATTTGGGGGAAGATTAATATACAGGAGAAAAAATAGGCGTTCTATAGTTCACTGAATATTTCAAATAGAATGGAGATTACTTTAAAAGGCTCTTGGAAATATTCATGTCAGGGGTCACAAAAGATTTAAAAATTAGGTTTTGGTGAAGGAAACTCTAAGCATGGTAAAATCTCACTCCACTCTTCTCTGCCACCACTTGGAGCTGGAGCTTTTATCTTTGAGTGGCCTCTGTGTTCCATTTTCTTGAATTTATTACCCCTGTGTTTTAAGTATTGAATGTGATGCCCAATATAGCTCTGTGGGTTGAGTTTTAATTTTTTTTGTGCAGTGGAATAGGTACCAGGCTTAGAGTAAAGATTCTGTGGTTATCTTTGACAGTGTCTGATGTTGAAATGTTACTGGGTCTTTTAGAGTAAGGTTGTTGTGAGATTCAAATAATCTAATTCATGTGAAAGTGTAACCTACAAAAAAGTAGGATTCATTTAATGTAATATTTTGAATTGCAACACTCTTGGTTGGGAGCAAGTGAGGTCCAATAAGGTGACGAAGAAGAAAGCAGTCAGTGCCTTTTTGCAAAGTGAGATACGCTTTTTCAGATAACATTCAACCTCAAAGTTGATCTCTGCAACAAATATCAAAATTATGCAAGCATTTCTCAAAATATTATTTATAATGCAATAGTAAATGTCAGAGCAGCAATCCTTACAAGTGATGTTGTAAGAACAACTATTTCCATCAGTAGCAATCTCTTATTACAAAAGAACATTTGGAACTATATAGTTGTGTAACAGTGAATAATAGTTTTGGAATAAATAAGGATTTTTTTCTTGACTGCTTTTGAGCCAGTGGTGTTAATTTAAAGCCTTTATTCAAAACAAGTGTATATTGTCCATTGTAGCCATTTGGAGAGTGAAACAGCAGATGGAAGACTGACTTCTCTTTCTGCCTCTACCTCTCGTAACTCTGTCTTTTGAATGAATAAATATTTTTTAAAAAACTGAAAAAAGTGTATTTTTTTAGTAAGCTGAAATTTATGATGACTATCAGAGTATTGAAAATCTGATTTCATTTTCCTCCATTTACCATATATACCTTTTAGCTGACAAACATGTCTTCCTTACATTTCTTTTATTGACTTGACTTTTCTTGGAGTAGATTTGGGCAACTGCCTACACATGGGTGGAGCAATGTGTAGTTGGCCCCCCTCAGGATGACCTATTACAATACAGTGATGCGACTCTGCCTACCTTTGGACCTGCCTATGCAAGAGGAAATGATTGCTTAGCCTCTAGTGACAGTGGTACTCTGTCATCTACTCTGAAATATGAGTTAGTCTATGAATGCCAAATTTCTGAACTGATACTGTAAAGATGAGGCTTGGCTGTGCAAGAAAACAAAAGGCTCATTTTATGTAGAAGGGAGACAGGGAGTGGCTATTTCATGGTCAGGTTACTCCAGTTGTCTTAACCACTGAATTGTTGCCAGCTTGCAACAAAGAGAAAGATGAATTGCTAAGAGGCTGACTTGCAAATAGTCAACCCAGTCAGCCATAGAGACACAGGCAGTGTAAAATGGAGGTCAGCTATGCACACTCAGCTGGCAAGTGATAAAGGGTTTTGCAACTCCAGGTCATTTATATGAAATGAGCCCCATGATGCTGGCAAGAAGGAAACATGTTCTCAGTGAAAAGCACTGAAATCTAGAATTCATAAGGATTCTGAAAGCAAGCTTGGAGAGTATTTAGTTCAACCCCAGTTTGTTCTATAAAGAAAGTGAGGTAAAGGGAGATTACTAAATTAGCTAGCATAGCTAGGAAGAAGGAAAGAGTAAGAAATATAATTCAGAATCCCAATTTCCAATTCAGTGTGCTTATCATATCCAGGATAAAAGTGCTCTGTAATGCCTTCCAAGATTCTCTCTTGCTGAAGTTGCAACTGCAGTCATCTTATATTCCACCCTTTCTACAGTCTGGATGAATTATTTAATGGGATATACAGGAGGAGGATAGAAGTACCAGCCTCACAGAGCAGAGATGCCACACTGATGTTCATGGGACACCAGCATAAGAGGACATGGGAGAGAGTGTCTGCCTCTTGGTGGGATACTTGCTCAGTCTTCAGTTTCTATTTTAGAATTGGGCTTTCTTATATTTCTCTTGCTACAAGTATTCCATAATTAATTCTTAAAAATAGTTACACCCAAATTTAGCACTGGGGAAAACAAGATTTCAAAAGTATCTTGGGAGGGGCTGATGCTGTGGTATAGCAGGTTATCTCCTTCAGTGCTGACATCCCATTTGGGCACCGGTTCGAGTCCTGGCTGCTCCACTTCTGATCCAGCCCCCTGCTGATGTCCTGGGAAAGTAGTATAAGACGGTCAAGGAATCAGCTCCTGGTTCCTGGCTTCAGATTGGCCCAGTTCCAGATATTGTGGCCATTTGGGGGCTAAACCAGTGGGATGGAAGAGCTTTCTCTTTGTCTCTCCCTCTCTCTGTAACTCTAACTCAAGTAAATAAATAAATCTTAAAAAAATTATCCTGGGGCTGGGAGTTGTAGTGCAGCAGGTTAAGCCACCACTCAGGACACTTGTATTCAATATGAGAGGGATGGATTGAATCCCACCCCTACTAATTCACCCAGGAGGAGCAGATGATGCCCCCAGGACTTGGGTTCCTGCCACTCATGTGGAAATCTTGATTTAGATCTGGCCATTGCAGCCATTTGGGGACTGAATAGCAGAAGGAAAGGCTCTTTCTCGTTCTCTCTGTTTCTGCCCATCTCTAAATCACTCTGTCTTTCAAATAAATACAAAAAAATTAAAAAAGATTTATTTATTTATTTGAAAGACAGAATGATTTAGAAAGAGGGGGAGACAGTGAAAGTGAGATCTTGCATTTGTTAGTTCACTTCCACCAGATAGTTGAAATGTCATGGGCTAGGCCAAGCTGAAGCCAGGAGCCTGGAAATCTAACTGGGTCTTCCATAAAGATTCAGAGGCCCAAGGACTTGGGCCAGCTTTCTCTGTATTCCCAGGTCCATTAGCAAGGAGTTGGATCAGAAGTGGAGCAGCCAGGCTGGGAACCAAAGCCCATATGGGATGCCAGAATTGCAAGCAGCTTAACCTGCTGTGCCACAACAATGGCCCAAATAAATACACCTTTTTAAGAATTATAATGGATATTGTTCTGTTTTTACACTAATTAAATGCTAAGTGAATACTAAATTTGAATGATACTTTTGAACAGCAGACTTCATGAAATCTCTTAGGTAGAATTAGAGAGTAGGTGGCTTTGCTGGTTTGCCTGGACTAATTATATGGAGAAACATGCTCTACTGCTACAGATAAACTCTAGTCAATGACCTCATAACATAGTTTCAAAAAATGCTTTTATATTTGTGTGTTTTGTACTCATTGTATTCAACTTGCACAATCAGCAAACAGGAAACAAAACTCCAAGGAAACAAACACAACAAGCAAGAAAGCCCTGACAAAGTAAATGCTACAATTATTGCTATGTATATATCTTTCTTCTTGATTATTGTGTATTATGCAAATCTCCCTTGATTTTTAGTTGTTTAAAAAAATAGCATAAAACATGAAAATAATTAAACTTGTGTTTATTTATCTCTACTTTTATTTTTCCAAATCATTGGGTAAGAAAATATGGTTTTGACTTTATAAAAGCTCATGAATTTTACTTCTACTTATCTACTCCTTAGCAAGGTTAGGGCCTCAATTATATTTATGTTCTTCATATTGCTTAGGATCCTTAATTAAAAACTCCCAAAGAATCAGTAAAGTTAATGTATACCTAAAAGAGGAAAGTTTATATTTTTTTCCTGATAACTACTACCACAAATTTAGGAATTTTAAGAAGGAAAGAAAAAGGAAAACACACAAGTGACTTTTATAGTTAAGTTTCTATAACTGCATTTATCCTAAGTGTCAGAATGCTACCAGTGATAATGTCTTACTGAATAAGCAGATAGTTCACCCAGTCTCCATCTGAACACCTAACAGATATCATGAGCACACAGATAACTCTCATTTTATGTTATGCTTGGTTACAATAAAGAATTAGATTATACTGTTCTGAGGAATATATATATATATATATATATACACACCCTCATTGTAATCATCTGTAAAAAATGCTTTAAGTTGAGCCACTATGTAGTTGTTGGTCATATGCAAAATCTGGATAGTGTGTTTTCAACCATTTCATGCTGACTGGAAAAACTGTAATTTTTCTTATTTTTTCCTTAGAAGCATATTGCAAAGGAGTATTGATTTTACTTCATTCAGGCAAAATTGGTTATTTATTTTTACTTATGACCATTATAAAACAGGGCTGAGCTGCCTTGTTATGATCAAATAAGAATGATCTATAATATGTTCCTGGGTATTGAGTAGAACCCTAACCATATTGAGGTCAGCAGTGTTAGGCAATTTCCAAGCATTGAGAGGTGGTGGTCGGATGAAATGGCTTGTAGACAGAGTATCTGAGTCAGAGCAATAAACTTCAACCATGCATGCACTTCTATTAGGAGCACAAAATAATCAAAACTCTTTTTTCCGACATGATAATAATGCGGACCTAGATGGTTATAAAAACTTGTAATTATTTTTCAGTCAATTGGTCTATTTGGTGATTCCTGGAGTGAAATACTCTACCAGCTTCTCAGCACACACAGCCACACACACAGACACACAGAAACATAACAATAAAGCAGTCTGTTAGTCCCAAATGTCTTTGACCTTTGATATCCCAAAGGACTGTGAATCTAAAATTATTATAAGAAACTTTTATAAATATTCACTGAATATTTATAAAATACCTGATTTTATAATTAGATACTCTAATATTAGGAATGAGGAAACTGAGGCCTATTGTCATGCCTATTATTTCTTTGAAGTCCCAAATCAGTACTCATGTCAGTAAGTGACATTTGTTTGTGATTCTGATGTAGATATTGTAGAAAATGATTTAGGACAGACTTATCGATTGTGTTTCCATGTGGTTTGGCTTGATTCCACTTTATTCTCCCATTTCAGGTCTCAGTTTCTATTTCATACCTAGGAAGGAACTTCACTAATTATCTTATCATCCATCTCCCTTTTATTCTCTATTGTGCCATCCTCCCTATTTTCCTCTCAGCAATTAAGAAAAACTCTAATATTATTTTGCTTGTATATTTTCATAATGAGCACTTCATCCTTCAATGCAGGATCTCCATCTGTGAAATTTAACACTATCTGATGTAGTCAGGCAGATAGGATAGAATTGATTAGATTTGTGAGCTGGAAGACCACACCTTCATCATGCCCCCTGTGTGTTCTCATGCCCCTATCTGACCACACCTGTGCACCCACCTAATAATCAGTCTACATGACTACTCCCCTTTGGAAGTGGATTAAAGGCCTGGAACACAGTGGGTCCAGCCCTTTTTCTTCCTGGCCCTTTTTTCCGCCATTATGGACTTTTGTTGCCCTTGGTACCTTTGTTGCCACACGCCTTCAGGACACGTGGCCTCAGACCACTCCACCTGCTCTCTTTGCCTTAGCTTAGCTGCCTGGGATAAGCTGCTTGTAACTGCTCTTTTTTTTTTTTTTAAGATTTATTTATTTATTTATTTATTTTGACAGGCAGAGTGGACAGTGAGAGAGAGACAGATAGAAAGGTCTTCCTTTGCCGTTGGTTCACCCTCCAATGGCCGCCGCGGCCTGCGCACTGTGGCAGGCGCACCGCGCTGATCCGATGGCAGGAGCCAAGTGCTTCTCCTGGTCTCCCATGGGGTGCAGGGCCCAAGCACTTGGGCCATCCTCCACTGCACTCCCGGGCCACAGCAGAGAGCTGGCCTGGAAGAGGGGCAACCGGGACAGAATCTGGTACCCCGACCAGGACTAGAACCCAGTGTGCCGGCGCCGCAAGGCAGAGGATTAGTGAGCCGCGGCACCAGCCCTGTAACTGCTCTTAACCAAATGCTTTTGGCCTACTCTTAGGCCTACTCTTGGCTCAGTATGATCCAGACTTACCCTTCTCTCTTATAGAGCTCTCACTCTCCTATGCATTTCTCACACTGAATAAAAAGCTTAAAAACTTACCATGCTGCCTGGTCTATTTGACCCAGTATTCAGAATTCTCTGAATTCATGGCAAGAACTCATACAGCTTATTAATTTTGGAAATATTGATAAGCAAAGTGGTATCATATTTAGAACATAAGCATTGCCTAGAATTTGTCAAAGCAACTCCATCAATGTTTAACAATTGAACATAAAGAAGGAAGAATGAGGAAGGGAGGGATGAAGGCAGGAAGGAAGGAGGGAGGGGAGGGAGAGTGTGAGAGTGAAAGAATAAAGGAAGGAAGAAAGAACATGAATAATGTTTAAAGTTGAGAGAAGAGATCAAGGATGTTAATTTTCCTCCTTAGGGGTCAATTTTCCACACTCCAAGTTCTCACGGAGAAAGAAGACTTGGAGCCTCCCCTTTAAATCTGCTACCTCCCCACCTCCCCTTTCTCCCTCTCCACCTGAGAAGCCTGTATCTCAGGAACACACAGCCTTCCACTCACTCCATTCCCTCTCTCTCTCTAGCACCTATTTTTCCCTCTGGCCAGCACCAGTAAGGGAAATTGCCCCCTCTCCACTCTCTTTTCCCCTGAACTCTTTATCTTGTTCTCCCCAAGGAAGTAAAACCTCCCTGTAGGCCCTCCACCCTGCTGTTCTCTCCTTCATCCCACTCTCTCTGTGATACTGACACTCAGCCCTACCTGTCCCAGGACCCTCCAGAGCCTTCCTCTGGTGATTTCTCTCTGGCAGACCCATCTGATTCCTCTACATCTAGTCCACCTCTGAGGTCAACTTTCCTCATTCCAAGACCTGGGGGAGGAGGAAAGCTTGGAGCTTGCTCTTGAATCCTCGAATTTCCCTTCTTCTGTTAGGTAGCAAGTCAGAAATTTAGCCTATGTGTCTATGGAAAAGGGCCTGAAGACCAGCACCTACTGTGGAGGCTCCAGAAGCCCAGCATCCTTCACTTCAAAGTCCTGCCCAGACCCTGATAACCTCCCAGGTGGTCCCAGCCCTTCCCCCAAAGAAGGGTCCCAGGAGAATTCTCTCCTCAGGACCAGATGGTTACCTGATAACATGGGGCAATAAAACCTTCACAGACACCCTAAGGGTGTGGGGAGCAACTCGGACTAGACTAAGTTACTGGAATTAAGACTTATTCTATGCATCTGCTCTCCCACAATATGGCGCTGGGAGAGGAGGCAACAGCTTCTACCCAGCTGCCTCTCACCAACTTGACAAGCTGCAGGGGCTGCTCCTGATTGGAGGAGAGCAGCGTACTCGGCGTGTGGGTAGCAGAGTTGGGATTGGTGGAAGAGGACTGTAAAGGAGGAGAGAGACAACATGCACCAGGAACATCTAAGAGGAACATCTATCTGAAGGAACACCTGTGCAGCCCCTGAGAGAGCCAGCCGGCGGTGTGCCGCTCCCCCGCGGAAGTGGGGAAGGTGGCAGGGGGAACCGCCCTTCCACGGAGGTGGAAGGGACGGTAGCCAACCCGGGAAGAACCAGCAGCAAACCCGGGGAGGGCCGAGCAGACGAAAGAACAGCGCAGGGTCCTGTGTTGCTCCTCCGTGAAGAGGGGGAGCGACAAAGGGAAGCCCCTGTGCTCTGCCTACCACCAGCAAATCTGGGGAGGAATTTGCTAATTTGCATCCAACAAACTCTTCTGCCAGGACTCTCCATCCTTTGTCCTGGAGGAGAGAGGAAGATGGGTAAACAGACTCCCTTAAAAACCTGGGGAGTCCACACAGACTGCAGTTCAGCCCTCTGCCTCTCAACTGAGCCACCCACCTGGCATGCCCAGGTGTGTTCTCTCCATTCAACCATGTAACCTCTTTCTCCCCCAGTCCAGGCGATTGGGCACTCTCTCTCAGCCGCTTCCATGCTGACAGATGCCCTATGCCCAATAAAGCCTTATCACTCTGCTCTCTGTCTCACACTTGCATTCTTTCTTGCATGAAGACAAGAACCCCATGGCCTTTCCTCCAGTGACGGTGACACTTCTACTCTTGCTCTTTGCTCAGGGGTGCTGCTGCCTCAGGAACGTGACTCTCTACTCACCCTGTTACCAGGGAAGCAAAGGGTCCTTGTCTTTGTGCAAGAAAGAATTCAGGAGTGAGACAGAGTAGTGGAAAGCAAAATATCAAGGTTTATTAGGGCAGGGACATCCATAAGAACGGATGGGCACCTCTCCAGACAGGACCTGAGAGAGAGTACATAGTGCACATTTAGGCTGGGGTTTTTAAGGGGATGGGTCTTGCCTTCTCCCCTCCTCCCCCAGTTTCTTCTCCTGGAACAAAGGACTTGTTGGGTGTAAATATGAAAAATTCCTTTCTGAGTTTTTCCCATTGAAGTTATCAGACAGGGGAAGCCTGTCTGGCATCACCTGTCACCCTATCTTAGAGGAAGGATGTTTATCAGGCCAAGCAGAAGGGACAGGACCCCCTGGAAGGTCATCAGGATCTGGGTTGGACAGGCCTTTGTCACACATACATAAGCTCATTTCTGGGCCTGCCCCGCGGCTCACTAGGCTAATCCTCTGCCTTGCGGCGCCGGCACACCAGGTTCTAGTCCTGGTCAGGGGACCAGATTCTGTCCCAGTTGCCCCTCTTCCAGGCCAGCTCCCTGCTGTGGCCCGGGAGTGCAGTGGAGGATGGCCCAAGTGCTTGGGCCCTGCACCCCATGGGAGACCAGGATAAGTACCTGGCTCCTGCCATCAGATCAGCACGGTGTGCCGGCCGCGGTGCGCCGGCCGCAGCGCGCCGGCCACGGCGGCCATTGGAGGGTGAACCAACAGCAAAGGAAGACCTTTCTCTCTGTCTCTCTCACTGTCCACTCTGCCTGTCAAAAAAAAAAAAAAAAAAAAAGCTCATTTCTGACTTCCTACCTAACAACCCTACTCTCCCTGTCTAGCTTCCCAGGCAGCCTAAAATACCCCTCTCCTGTTCCTGACTCCACCCCTTCCTCTGTCTCACCATCGCCCAACTCTCTTCTTGGGGAAGAAAGATAGTGTAAAGGCGAATGTTTATTGCTCTGGAAACACACACACACACACACACACACCCCACAGCTGGAACATTCCGGACTGCTAGGACAATGCGCTGTAAATTTCACCCCAGAACCTTTCTCCCATCTTCAGCCCACCTAATCAGGGCCCCTGCAAGTGCTCTGCATCTCCCCAAACAAGCAGCTCCAGAAAGGACTCTGCCTGCCATTCAAATGCAATGAAGCTGACTCCAACATCCCCACCCCCACCCCAGCCCTCTGTGTTGAGCACAGCCTCTTCTCTCCCTTTATCCTCCCCATTCTGTCTTCCCTAAAATAGAGTCTTCTTTAACTAGCTACCTCCTCTTCTACATACACTAAAATCCTAAAACCTAACATAATGGAGCCATATCTCGCATGAAGAGGATGCCTCTGTTCCAGCCATCTCCAATCATATATTTGGCAGGTCAAGCAAAGAAAAACTCTAGAACAGTGGTGAGTCCTGAGCAACTTCACTAAAAAGAATGTTCCATGCCTAGCCTTCTCCTGTCTTTTCCTCTGCCTTGTATAGTTGATATCAGTAGGCAGGCAGATAGGATAAAATTGATTAGATTTGTGGGCTGGGAAACCGCTCCTTCACCACTCCCCCTGTGTGATCTCATGCCCCTACCTGACCCCACCTGTAGCCCATCTGCCCATCAGGCTACATAACCACTCCCCTTCGGAAGTGGATAAAAGGCCTGAAACAGGTTGGGCCTGACCCTTTTTTCCGTTTTTCCCCTTATTTTCTCTGGATGCCCTGGATCCTTTTGTTGCCCCACTCATTAATAGAATTCAGCTCATTTACAGTCTTTGACTTGGGGCTCTTACTTGGTATATGCCACAGGAAATGACAAAGCCCATTTTTCTGTAACATGTTTCCATTTCCTTTGGCTTGTGTAAATCTATTAGAGCCCTAGAGCTTAGAGGAGCACAGCACTCTTATCTGTTTTCTTCGGGAAGATATGTTCAGAGAGAAGTTATTTTAGTTCTCTGGTCATAATGTCCCAGCCAGAAGGGTGGTTTATATATCCTCTAATATACGATGAAGTACATTTTGTTATTACAATATTAGAGGAGGAATACATTTTGAAACTGGCCATTTAACTGTGTCCTCTGCTATCTGGCCATTAAATACAAAATATGCTTGAAAAATTCCACAGAATTTGTAGTGAGTTAAAATATTAGAAAGAACAATTTTATTTAAGCAGAGCTTTCAAATCACATTCTAATAATAAAATACCATTTGGTGTGGAAATAATTTACATGGAACGTCACTTATCTTTCTGCCTAATAACCTCATCTGACTATAAGATAAAATTATTTTGTATATGGTTTTCCACAACATTATAAGTTACGCACCCCAACAATATTCTCTTCAACTACATGATCTTGTTTGTGTTATAAAGCCATTCTAAAATTAACTTTTCCTCAAATGAAGATACAATTTTATCATTTATGACCAATGTATCTTCTAGTTCAGTGACATGGTAAATTGGAATAGTCACATTCATCAATGTTCTAAATTAACCCTCTTTTGTTTTGTTCTTTGGTAAATTTACCTGAAATCGCAATGTGATTTTGTATACTAATCAGTCAGCCAATTAATCATATATTCTGTCAACATTTGTTTTTGAAAACCTTCTGAAGGCCTACTCTCTTAGCCTTTATATTTTTATTTTTTATATATTTTATATATATATATTTATATATATTTTTTTTATATATTTTATTTTTTATATATTTATATTTTTCCCTCAAAATTACTCCTTGTAAGCAACTGAATGTATGGCCACTGTTTGAGTGCTTTATAATAAACTTGCTACCACTCTCAGTTACTTCAGTTGTTTTAAGTCAACAAATGGACCCTGCCACATTTTCATTTGTGGGAGGTTTATGGATTATGTCTCAGAGTCTATCCTTCAGAGTCAGTCTGGTGGGGAACATGAATGATTGTAGTACAGTGAGATATGGAGCACAAGAAAAGCACATAAACAGTAAGAAAAGCACATACATGGTAAGATGCTAGCAGATGGTAATGGAGCAGAAGATGATGTATTATATCTGGCAGTTTCAAGAAGGCCAGACTTGGGTGGCACCTTGAACTGGGGTCCTAAGTTTGAACAGGCTGTCAGTTAAGAACTGCAAGCAGAGAGAAAAGTCTATATAAATACATGATGGAATGAAATAGCCAGCATATGCAGAATAAGAACTGCTTCTTACTCAGTTGTAGAAGAAAAGTATTAAGAGGGTGAAGAGGAAGAAATAGGAATGGATGCTACAAGCAGAATCACATAATCCATCTTGATTATTTGCATTCCCTCCACATTTTTAAAGTGGGAAATCTAGTTCTCACTTCTCTTTGGACTTAAAAATAAAATACGACCATTTTGCCCCATCTGTTCTTTCTCAGTTCTATGTAAGATGATAATATACGTATTTCATTATGGTGATTTCCTTAGGTGGAGGAATGAGGGAATGGAAATCTCCAAACAATAAAACATTCTCTTATAAATATCTCTCTCCTGATTCCTAATGAAACTTCTGTCCATTATTTCAAAAACTATAATCACCATCCTGTCCAACTCCTGTGTCCTCCAATAGTGTTAGATCAACTGTGATACTTCCTGAGGGGGCTAGTGAGAACTCCAGGCAGTAGTTTCTTACCACCTGTTACTTTGGGAGAAATTTTTTAAAGTTTCTTTTTTACTTTTGAGAAATTTCTGAGAAACAGCCTGTACCATCACAATCCTTGCTGATTTTTACTCTTTGCATATAAAATTTTGGTGTTTCAAGATACTTTACTAGCTAAGGGAAAGTTCTAGTTGTCTAGAGGCTACTGCTGAAGGAATGACTTTTAGGCAGCACACAAATTCAGTGTCACAGGGTGCCTGGCTAAAGAGTTTGGTTTAAAATAGTAATTTCCCCATTCATAGAGGGCAGAGAAGCGTTTGCATAAATACTTATGTTAGGCCATCTTTTCACAACTTGGACCAGCAAGCATTAATTTTTGGGTCTCACTCTTAACTAACTGAGTCTATATTTCAGGTTGGGAACATGGGATCTGCTTTTTAAATGTACTGATTCTTTTTCTTGACACTGATTTAGGAGCTCTGAAATCACATAAGAAACTTGGAGATACTGAAGTTATTGCATTTCTAAAGCAAATATAAGCATGTAGGTTCAAATATTAACTTGATACTGAGAATGGATGAGGGAGATTGTTTCATGCAGGCCTTATTATGATGTGCTTAAGACATCTAGCATAGCAAACTCCGCCCATCATTAAGAAATAGTGAAGGGATAGCTATGTGCTTTAACTTAAAAGGGCCAAATGTTCCCTGTAAGTGTTGACAGGAAATGTTGAATTTCATGTGACCATCGAACTCCTCCAAGAAAGGCATGCATTGAATTAATAAGTTTGAGAAAGCATCCTTTTGCCGAAGTTGTGAACGTAACCAGATGGCCAGTCCCACATGCCACTGAGAAACACTGAAGTCTTTTGCTTTTAAAAACATCTACATATAGCTATTCCAAGATGAAAGCTCTTATGGGAAAAGTTTTTACAGAGAAAGGCCAAGAATGAAACAAATAGGGAAGCACAACACAGTAATAAAAATTAGAATTCCCGTGGGAACAGTTACAATGAAAGTGTGCAACTCTGGTCACACAGGTAAATATAATTCTGGAATAAAAGAGCTAGAAAGGCCTTCTGAGTCTCAAGTGCCCTTCACTAGCTTGATAAGGAAACAATAATCCGAAGAAATCAAGTGGCTTTTTCATGTTTGCAAGCTAGTTAAATGAAAAAACCAAAATAAAAGCCACATCTCTTGAAGACTTTCCTGTGTCCTTTCACCTACATCATAGAGAATTTCTGTTTTCTTTAGAATAGATACATAGTGTGTGTGTTTTTCACCTTATTGATTTCTAAATAAACTTTTCACTAGAATATAACCTAAATTTGAAAAAAAATTATACACTAATTCTAAGTATTGTGATTTATTAAATTTTGCAAAATGACCTCTGTAAAGATATAGAATATTATAAATAATTCAAAGTTCCTCATTTTTCGTTTATTATCTACTCTGTTCTCTCAAAGTCAGCTATGATTTTGAATTTAGCAACAAATTATATTTAAGGCTTGGTTAAGGGAAGCATGCAGTATGTATCTTTTTCCTTTTTTTTTTTTAAGATTTATTTATTTATTTGAAAGTCAGAGTTACACAGAGAGAGAAAGAAAGGAAGAGAGAAAGAGAGAGGTCTTCCATCCTCTGATTCACTTCCCAGTTGGCCACAACTGCCGGAGCTGGGCCGATCCGAAGCCAGGAGCCAGGAGCCAGGAGCCAGGAGCCAGGAGCCAGGAGCTTCATCAGGGTCTCCCACATTAGTGCAGGGGCCCAAGCTACTTTCCCAGGCCACAGCAGAGAGCTGGATCGAAAGTGGAGCAGCTGGGACTTGAACCAGCACCCATATGGATGCCAACACTCTAGGAAGCGGCTTTACCCGCTACAGCACTGTGCTGGCCCTTATATCTTTTTCTTTAGCTTCTTTTCACAACATTATATTTGGAAAATTTTCACCTGAAAGGTATAACCATAGGTCCTCATTTTACTGCTATTTAGTATTTTAGTTGTATGAATATTTATACTAAATAAATTTATGTTTATAATTATACATTTTTTTTAAGATTTATTTTATTTATTTGAAAGCCAGAGTTACACAGAGAGCGAAAGAGAGGCAGAGACAGAGAGAGGTGTTCCATCCGCTGGTTCACTCCCCAGATGGCTGCAACAGCCGGAGCTGCACTGATCTGAAGCCAGGAGCCAGGAGCTTCTTCTGGGTCTCCCACGCAGGTGCAGAGGCCGAAGGACTTGGGCCATCTTCCCCTGCTTTCCCAGGCCATAGCAGAGAGCGGGACCGGAAGTGGAGCAGCTGAGATTCGAACCAACACCCATATGAATATCAGCACTATAGATGGCAGCTTTACCCATTATGCCACAGTGCCAGCCCCTATCTTTGTAAAGTTAAAAGTCAGAATGTGAGAAGGAGGAAGAGGAAGGTTTGGAGCATGAGTGGGAGGTGGTGGCGGGAAGTTTCACTCTGTTCCTCAATCTGTATATATGAAATACATGAAACTTGTATAATTTAAATAAAATTTTAAAAAGAGCAATGCTGTTTTTGAAACTTTTTTGTGTATGCCTTTCACAAATATTTATTTTCCCCATTGGTTATATATGTGCAAGTAATTTCTAGGTTATAATATGTGAATGCATTTATATTCTACTAGCTTACTGACAGATGCTTATATATATGTATATGATATTGGATTTTATATATGTATATATTGGATATTGGATTTAAAATAAAGTTAGCACTGCACAGCTATGGGAGAAAGCATAATCTTCTAATAAGCATTCCTGAAACAATTAGATACACATGTTTTTAAAAATGTATCTTAATCTATACCTGAAGCTTATGCAAAAAATAATCAATGCCAGGTAGATTGTGGTAATTATTGCAGTTAAAAAACTAAGCTTCAAGAATTTGTATAAGAAATTAGAAAATATAGAGAATAGTTTCATATACTGCTATGACTTGTGGTCTGAGAAAGTCTTTTTATAGACTGGCTATATGTAGCATCATTACTATTAATAACCTCTTTTAAGGAAATAGAAAGTTAAGCTACAAAATGCTATGTATTTGCAATATATAAAACTGATGGATGGAATTAAACCAGAATAAACAAAATCTCCTACAACTCAATTAATAAATGACAGATTAAAGAAATATCAAGGCAGAGTTTGGAGGGGGCATTACATGTAGATGACATTCTAAAGCCCAATAAAAATAGAAGACTAAAACTTAGATGCCACTATACGGACATCAGATTGGTTAGAATTCATTGGAGAGGAAGATCACTGGGTTCTCCCACATACTGCTTATGCACATGTTAACTGGCACAATTACTTATAAAACCTCTTTTACATTATTTGCTATATAGATACTCATCTGAATCTACACTTAACATGTGCCCCATAAGATGGGTACTAGAATATTTACAACAACTTTATTTACCATATTTCCGACATAAAAACAAACAAGGGACCAGCAATGTGGTGTAGTAGGCAAAGCCTCCACCTGTGACACCAACATTCCAAATGGGAGACAGTTAGTGTCCTGGCTGCTCCTCTTCTGATCCAGCTCTCTGCTTAGGATCTGGGAAGGCAGTTAAAGATGGCCCAAGTGCTTGGGCCCATGCATCCACGTGAGAGACCCTGAAGAAGCTCCTGGCCCCTGTCATTGTGGCCATTTAGTGAGTGAACTATTGGATGGAAGACCTTTCTCTCTATCTGTCCCTCTTTTTGTCTGTAACTCTACCTCTCAAATAAATAAATAAAGTCTTTAAAAATGTTTTACCAATAAGAGGACAGATAATAATCATATATTTATATAAAATTATGAAATAGTGTGCAACAGAGGTTAGCCATCATCTGTGGCCTTGCAGGGTGAACATTAGCAGGAAACTAGAATCAGTAGTGGAACTGGAACTCGAAGCCAGGCACTCAGATATTGGATGTAGGCATCTTAAACACTGTCAAATGTTCATCCTTGTAATGTATTACATTTACAGTGAAAATGAATAGGCTCATCAAGTAAAGCAAAAAGGGGCCAGTGCTGTGGCTCACTTGGTTAATCCTCCACCTGGGATGCTGGCATCCCATACGGGCGCCAGGTTCTAGCCCCGGCTGCTCCTCTTCAAGTCCAGCTCTCTGCTGTGGCTGGGAGGGTTGTGGAGGATGGCCCAAGTGCTTGGGCCACTGCACCCACATGGGAGACTGTGGTGGAATGAGAAGGCCATGCCAAGATGGCCGCTGGCAATAGAAATTGCCTGGCAACAGGCTGTGATTGGATGGCTTTGGAAACCACATGACAACGGAGCCTGCCTGGCAATAGGCTGTGATTGGATGGCTTTGGAAACTGCCTGTCAACAGGCTGAGATTGGTTAGGGCATAGACCACCCCTTGACCTGATTGGCTGCCTTGACTATATAAGCTGCTGTAGCAACTGAAATAAACAAGTCTACAGGCTGCTCGCCTCTGGCCTGCTTTCACCCGACTCCCGGGGCCTGTGTGGTGACTCCCCGCCTCTTGCACCCACCACACACCTCCTCTCAGAACGAATCCACTGCAACAGGAGACCAGGAAGAAGCACCTGGCTCCTGGCTTCAGATCTGCACAGTGCCGACCGTGGCCGCCATTTGGGGAGTAAATCAGTGGAGGGAAGACCTTTCTCTCTGTATCTCTCTCTCACTGTTTGTAACTTTACCTGCCAAATAAATAAATAAAATCTTAAAAAAAGTGTAAAGCAAAGGATCTAGTTGAATTCAATTTATTACCATTGAAATCCCTTGATGTCATGGGGAGTGGTCTATATACTTTTCCTTTACAATTAACTGTACTCAACATCCTTGCCTTTCTCTTTTCCTTCAACAAGTGTAACATTCTTGGATGTCAAGAATGAAAATTGCAATCACTTTAGCAGTGACACTGAAAACAAATATGTAATTAATCAAATAATTAGGTAAATGCTACAAAAAGAACTGCAGTGTTATATGAAAGTGTATAATTGGATAACTACTCTGGACTGGTAATTCAAGAAAGATATCAATGAGGTCAGTCTACTTCAAAACTCCTAGCATACAAAGGATGACATCCTTATTTATGTCTCTCCCAACATTTGCCCTTCCTACTCCCAGTTTAAACTTTTGCCTTAGTTCCTCATGTCACATAGCCTAGTAAGCGTTCTGGAGTGCTTGACTATATACAGCCTGAACAGATTGGAAACCTATTTTTCTAAGTCATTTTTCATATATTCTCTGAGAACCTGCCACTTATTTTCTGCCCTTAAATATATCATATCACATTAAGGGACAATGCTTTACTGAAAAAATAAAATAGAATAAAATAAAAATTACAAAAGAAAATACAAGACTTGAGTGAGAATAAATTGGGTATAAGCAGTTGCAATTGCTAATATAGTCTCAATAAACTTTCTTTCATGACAACATATAATGTAACTAAAAATGAATTTTGAGCATTTTCCATTGAAGGGTCTATCCTGTCTATCTAGTCTGTCCTTGACACTATAGTGATTTCCCAAAAATAGTAAGGAGACAGCATATGTAACATATGAGGTTGAGGACAATATCCTCCAAGGGTGCCAAGAGGACTCATTTTGGCTGACATGGTGCATGGTGCCACTGAAAAGAAAAAGGAACAAAAGAAACAGGTATGTTATTGCAACTGGGATTCTGGGCTTTTGATGCAGGAACCTGGGTTAACCTCTGGCTCTGTCTCACTATCAGAATGAACAACTGACTTAACCAGCCTCTACTTGGTTTCCTCATTTATATAATATATAAATCATATTACATGATCACAAAATTCTTTGAGCGTTTAATACAATGTGTTTAAAGGATGGCATTTAGCATAGACTAGAACCATACTAATACATGACTCCTGCTGCAGGATTATTGAAATCCATTTTAAATTGGCTTAAAACAAACTCACAACAAGAGGTCTAGTTGAATCCAGGCAATTGAATTGTGAAGAGGACTCTTTTCCTCTCTCATCTTGCTCCATTGAGTCTCCTCATCATTATTTTCTAGGCAGACAGATTTCTTCCATTTGTCACAGGCTCCTTGAGGCTTCATCACATCTTGCCATCCACAGCTTATGAGGTGCTTTAAATGTTTGTAAATAGAGCAATAGAGATCGCCAAAAGGGTTTCATTTACTCTATGTTGGGCAATAGATTAACTCTTATGGTAAAGGAATTTAGGTTTGGAATCCCTAGAAAAACAACACAGAATTGAGAAGAGTAGCCCATGCTAAGTATAGGGAGATATTGTTATAGAGAAGAAAAATCAGTGAGATTAAATAATATTTTAAAGTCCTACAAAAAGGTGAATGTTAAATAGATATCCCATTATTGTTATATCATAAATTAATCACAAAATTTGGGAGTCTGTAAGTTAACACTAACAACAAAAAATGGGGTTTAGGAATGACTTCACTGAGCTTAAAAACAGAATGAGAAAAGTTATAAATCTCAACCATTTCAGTCCATTCAATTTCTCATTCCATTCAGCATTTTCCTAAAAAGGAAGAGTGAGAGATGACATCTGTGGTAGGTGAATAATTGTCCCTAAAGAGGTCTGTATCCTAAATCCATATAACATGTGAATATGTTACCTCACATTGCATAAAGGACTTTGCAGCTGCAATTAAGTTAAGGATCTTGAGATGGGGAAGATTATCCTGGCTTATCTCTGTGAGTCTAATGGAATCACAAGAGTCCTTCCAGGCAGAAAAAGGAGGGGGAGGGCTGGAGTCAGTAAGGAAGATGCTATGAAAGCAGAGGCAGGAGAGTACAGATACCAGCTTTCATAAAAGCAGAAGGGGACACAAGTACGAAATGCACATAGCTTATAGAAACAGGGTAGGGGAATGGTTTTGTCATGCAGAATTCAGAGGAATAGATCCTGCTAACACATTTCTTTAAAATTTCTGATATCCATAAGCAGAATTCTGATCTCAGGACAGCAACAGAATGAATCGTTCTTTGTTGTTTTAAGCCACTGAGTGGATGACAATTTGTTACTAATACAATGTTCCTCCACTTACCATAACTTCTTTGTCTCTTCTCCTACTCTCTTTCTCTACCTCAGTTCCCAGTTTGCTGGGTCTTCCCTGTAATTGTCAGACATTCATTGGCTCATATTTCCCTAGAAACAGGACCCATAACTTTGAACAGTTATCTACCACTGAGTACACAAGAGGATAAAATACTCCTTTTTGCTGTTCTACTTTCTAAATCCAAGAGCAGTGGGCTTCTCTTCCTTTTATTAGATGCAGGTAGGCAGATCAAGTTAAAGGCAAGTGATAGAAGGAATTATATTCTCAGCTTATGCAGCTTGGACATGCAAATTTATTTTCAGTTTTCATGTTGCAAGTCTTTTTGGAGAGGTTTCAAATGATGATAATTTGATTTTCCTTTTTTCAGCCAATTGCCCAGTTATAGCTTTTGGAGAACTTTTGGGGAGGAGAAGATATTCTGCTACCTGTAGAAGAATGAAACAGACTTACCATAGAAAGACGGCAAACGTGTGGAAGAGTTGGACCCTTCTTCCCCTCTGTCTATCTCCAAAAGTCTGGTGTCAGAGAAATCACTAGATCTCTTTAGGCCTCTGCACATACCTATTGTTTCAAATAAGTAAGGCTTATGAATGCAATCAGAGGACAAATTTACTTCTCCTATTATCCAAAATATTTGCAAAAAGGGTAGAGAACAACTGATGTCTTAGACTCATAACTTTTTTTTAAGATTTATTTATTTATATGAAAGTCAAAGTTAAACAGAGAGAGAAGAGGCAGAGAGAGAGAGAGAGAGAGAGGTCTTCCATCTGCTGGTTCACTCCCCAACTGGCCACAACAGCTGGAGCTGTGCCCATCCAAAGCCAGGAGCCAGGAGCATCTTCTGAGTCTCCCACATGGGTGCAGGGGCCCAAGGACTTGGGCCATCTTCTACTGCTTTCCCAGGCC